>NC_056744.1:1057652726-1057952726 GCF_019279795.1 Protopterus annectens | reverse complement strand
GTGGGGAACCTCTGTGGTCTCTCCAGCTGCTGCATGTTCTTTGCGAGATGCATGCCAAAATGGGCATTGTACTCAATAATTGGTCTTATAAGGGAAGAATACAGGGATCTTATGACCTCTTTGTCCCTGGATGAGATACCCTTACTTATGAGGTGGGCCATGTAGAAAGCTTTCCGTACAATGGAAGCAACATAGTGGTCAAAAGTTAGGTTGCAATCAACCTGGGTGCCCAAATCCATCACTACTGATTGTGTACTTAGGACATTGTTATTAATGTGATAATATGTGGGGAGGTCACTCTCTCCAAAGGGGATAGGGGTGTATTTTTTGGCATTCAGCTTGAGCCCATGTTTCTGGCACCAGTCATTTGTTTGGGTGAGATCCACTTGGAAAACATCCACTTTATTTGGGGAATTAAGACTGTGAACTCAAACACAAAATGTCTAGCACCAGATGGGTGAAAATAATGAAATTTTATTGTGGCAACTCCAGCAAATGGTGTATTAAAACACCATATAGTGCAAGCAAACAGGTTTCGGAAAAGATATGCCTTCCTCAGTGCAATAACAAAAACTGAAATCACATAGTGTAATTAAATAATCACACCCTCAAAATTCAAGCTTGTCATTGGATAATTAAAATTGCACATTTAATCCAGGTTTGAACAACCCCCCCCCAACCTAATGATCCAACTGGATTATTTTCTGTTTAAAATGGTATGCCAACCCGTCTTATACAACCTGTTGCCTGTAACCCGATCAATTATAATAAATTTAAACTGAGCAGTGGTATGAGTCATAGTATGTTTGTATAAAGAATTAGACATCCTTTTGTTCCTAATATCACTGAGATGTTTGGATATCCGAATCTTCAGTGACCTAGAAGTCTGCCCCACATAAAAAGCAGAGCAAGAACATGTAGCTAAATATATGACCCAATCAGTGCTACAGTTACCAAAACACCGAATATCATACACCTTGGATGTGTTTTTACTGGTAAATTGTTTATTCTTTAGTACATGGATGCATGCTGATCAGTGGCTACAGGGTATACACCCTACCAGTTTATCCCCAAATAATGAAACCTGATGTGTATTGGATGCAATCCTATGTTTATAATGGTTGAAATAAGTACCCCAAGTAGGACCCAGTCGGTAAGAAAATAAGCATTTAGGAGATAAAAACTCTGATAATTTATCATTTGACAAAAGTATGTCCCAATGCTGGTCAATGATCTTTCTAAGGGTATTGATATTATGCCCAAATGTTGTTACGAGACATACCGGCCCCTGTTGATCCCCATTCATTTGTTTGTGTTTATATTTTAACAAAGTTGATCTAGGTTGTTGAGATGCAAAATTACTAGCCATACTGATATTGTTAATGTCATATCCCCTATCAAGGAACCTATCTATCAGGTCTTGTTGATACTGATCATATGAATTTTCAAAAGAACAGATGCATCTGATCTTAAGAAATTGGGACTTAGGAATATTGCAGATGATATGTCTTGGGTGGTGGCTGGTGGCATGAAGTAGTATATCATACTGTGGATGTTTTCGGAAGACCTCAGTCCTCAAAGTATGTTTTACTTCCCTAGTTCATAGGTTCATAGGTTCATAGGTTCATACTAGGCTATCTGCCCAAGGGCATTTATAAGCCTAGCCCATAGTTATGTGGCTTTCGCCACCCCTTTAGTTTGAATAAAAACTATGCCTATCATTTTGCTGTGCCTCTGTCAAGCAGTGACACTGAAGTAATCCCTGGGGTATATCTGCAATCTCCCATCCATTGGTCAAGATTCCTCTTGAACAAGGCCAGAGAGGTGCTCTGCCTCACATGTACCGGGATTTTGTTCCACAGCATAGGGAGTCTCTGGGTGATGAATCTGTCCCTCCAGCACGTTCTATTTATAACCGTGTCAAGGTTTAAGTCTCCGCCCTTGTGGTTCTGAGGGATCTAGATTTTTGAGGTGAAGCATATTCATCAAATCTGGGTTTGACATGGCCTTATATGTCAGGCACAGGTCACCTCTGAGCAAGCGGTATGAGACTGAATAGAGCTGGAGTTCTTTCAGTCGGGCAGCATAAGACATATTTTTGAGACCCTTTATCCTTTTGGTGAGGAACTTTTGGGGCCTTTCAAGCTGCAGCAGGTGTCTGGTCAGATACATTCGAACGGGCATTGTACTCAATCATAGGTCTAATGAGTGATGAGTACAGGGGACGATGACCTCCCTTGATCTAGATGTGAATCCCTTCATGATCAGGTGGGTGATATAGAAGGTTTTCCTAACTACTTTAGCAACATGAGTGTCAAACGAAGGCTACTGTCAACCTGGGTCCCCAGATCTCTGATGACTTTTTCTGTGCTCAGTGGATTGCCACCTATATGGTAGCTAGGGGTAACCTTGTTTTTCCCGAAGGGTATGACTATGCATTTTTGGCGTTTAACTTCAGGCCATGGCTCTGGCACCAGTTATCCGCTTCTGTGAGGCCCTTCTGGAGGATATCTGTGTCAGATGTGTTTTCGACTACGGCCCAGTTTGCAGTCATCTGCAAACTTTGTCAGCCATAACCCTCCTGTGTTTGCTTGTACTTCAGAAAAGTAGATGCCGAACAAGAGTGGACCCAGGACTGAGCCCTGTGGGACACCACTTGTGACAGGCTTTGAGTCTGACATGGCTCCAGCAACTCTGACTCTGTGGGTTCTGTCACTTAGCCAGTTTGCAACCCATCTTGTGATGTATGGGTTTACATTCAAGCTGATGAGTTTTTCGATGATACCTGAGTGGGGTATTGTGTCGAAGGCCTTTGCCAGGTCGAGGTAGGCTGTATGGACTGCCTTTCCCTCATCAATGGCCTTGGTGACTGTCTCGAAAAAGTCAACCAAGTTTAAGAGGCAGGATCTGCCTTTGACAAAGCCAAACTGGGTTAGATCCAAAGTCTGCAAGTTCCCTATGTCTTTATTTATGAGTTCCATTATGATCCTCTCCATGGCTTTGCAGATAAGGCTTGTCAAGCTAATGGGGCGGTAATTTCCAGGGTCTGTGGAGGCACCGCCCTTATGAAGTGGGACCACAGTCACCGTGCGCCAATCCTTGGGTACGTATCCTGAGGTGAGGCTAAGATTAAACAGCTGTCCTAACTGTGGGTTTAATTCCTCGTTGAGTTCATGAAGCACACAGCCGCGGCACCGTACGGTCCCATGGCTGCTGTGTTTTTGCCTTAGTGAGGGCAGTTCTCACCTGGGCGTTGGAGATGTTTGGGGGCTACAATCCTCTGGAATAGATATCTCTCCTTTGGGGAGGGGAGTTTGCACTGAACCTGTCAGCCAGTATGTTGGCAATGTGTGTAGGTTCAGTAATTTTCACATCATTTTGAACTAATTCTGAGCATATCTGGGAGTTTCCTCCTAGGTTTCTAACATAGCTAAAGAAGGCCTTATGATTCTCTTTAGAGTCCTTGGCGATTTTTCTCTCAAAATTTGCCTTGGATGATTTTATGAGAGCTCTTAGTTTTTACTTATAATGATCAAAGGTGTCTTACCTTTCAAGGATTTTGCTCTATCTTGTAGTAGCTTCCTCCTTTTGTTGTAGAGCTTGTTTATGGCTGGGGTCCACCAGACTGGACGCTTGCCTTTGGTACAGAGAGTCTTAGTTTTGTTTGGGATTGCCTGATCCATGCAGTCCTGTAGGTGCTGGTAGAAGGCATTTGTAAGTGATTCAGCGGTTTGAGTAATGTTTACCACTGGCTCAGGGGCCTTAAAGGAAACCACACTAGTTTTTAGAAGTGTGAAATCGGCTTTTGAGAAGTTTTTCACTGTGGTCTTTTTGTTTCAGGTGGGGGTGGGATGAGGACCTCCAGCGAGATTAGTTTATGATCTGATCTCACCAGTGAGGGGTATACTTCCGGTGTTGAACATTTTGATCCCATGTTCGTGATGATGAGATCAAGTATGTTTTCTCCTCTTGTGGGGATGGTGACTAGTTGTTCCATGGCATTTGAGTTTATGAACTCCAGGAATCTTTGGGTTAGAGTGTTTGGGCTTGAGTAGTGTTCCCAGTCTATATTAGGGTAGTTGAAGTCACCTAGTATGATGGTGTTTGGAGATACATTTATCCCCTCCAATGTTTTCAGGAAGGCCATGTGAGGTCCCTGAGTTTGAGAGGGTGGCCTGTAACATGCTACAAATTGCAGAGCAGTCTTGCCTATGGTTAATTGCACCTGGATGGTCTCCGATGCATTGTGCGTTGCCACCAACCTTGAGGTGTGGGTGTCCTTTATGAATATGGACACCCCCCCTCCTTTCTTGGTGTTGTCCGGATTTTGGGGCCGGAACGCATGATATGAGGTGAAACCTGTTAGTGCTGGGGTGCTCTCAGGAGCCTTGAACCAACAGTCACGTCCAAAAATGTAATTTGATCAATATGAAAATTCAACGTGAACTGGATCTTCCACTTGTTCTCATTGAGATACTGTACAAATTCATGTATATATATATATATATATATATATATATATATATATATATATATATATATATATATATATATACATATATATATCATCACCCCTCCACACCATCCAGCAATCATCCAGATAACACCTCCAAATATCAGTTTCATCAAGATACAGATTGTGATTGGCATCATATATGAGTTGTTCCTCAACAAAACCCATAAAGAGGTCAGCAGAGATGGGAGCAAAGGAGGATCCCATGGCAGTGTCCTTCACCTGCCAATAGCATTTACCATGGAAATAAAACACGTTTTTGGTTAAAACATGTTCGGTCAAATAAACAAGTAATGCATTGAAACCTGATGAATATAAATTTGTCTTGTCCAGCCAATATTGGATCGCCTCCAGACCAGCCCAATGGGGAATGTTAGTGTAAAGGGCAGTTATTAGGGCAGACATTAACCAGTTTGGATTTAACTGTGTATCCATGATGATCTGTAAGAACTGGGTTGTATCTTGAATTCTGGCCCTGACAAACTGTAATAATGGTTGTAGGCATTTGGTGAAAAAGGCAGCTAATGGTTCTGCAAGTGATCCCCTGCCCAACACAATAGGTCTATCTGGTGGTTTGGATAAATTCTTGTGAATTTTGGGCAATAAATATAAATACTGAGATTGGAGATCAGATACAGTCAAATGATGTAACACCTTGTTGTTAATGATGCCTTCCTCGAGGGCCAGGTTAAGGAATTTATCAATTCCTTTTTTAAATTTTGGTGTTGGATCAACCAGCATTTGTATATAGAATTGGTCATCAGACAATCGTCTTTCTGCCTCAGCCAAATACATCAGCCAATCTATAACCACGACAGCCCACCCTTATCTGCCGGCAGGATGACCAAATCATGGTCATCCTTAAGCTTAGTTACCAATGAAAATCAGTAGATCTTTGAGTCTGAGCGTCCTGATCAAAAAATAATTTTAAATTCAACAACAGAAAAAATGTTAGAACATCATTGACAAATGTATCCTTATTGACAAAAAATCTGGGACAAAATTGAGATCCTTATTTAATAAATTTATTTCAGTTTGAGAAAGTGGACAAGAAGAAATATTATGCACATTGGTTTTGTCCCCTAATTTGGTACTAACAAATCTAAAAGATTCTGAATGTTGTTTACTTGGTCAATGTTTCCTGCCACCCCTGTGCCTTCTCCTCCTAAAGGGCCAGTGCTTGGATGTTTCTTAGCTATGGGTGAGTCTGAGGTGGGGGTGATTTCAATGTCAGTAGTGGAGGATGAGTCGTCCCCCAAAGTACCACTGCAGCAACTAGAACTTTTTATAAGTGGCTTTGGTGACTGTCTCAAAGAAGTGTGAGGTTGAGTGTTTGTAGGTTGCCAATGTCCCTGTTAATGAGGTACATGATAATCCATTCCATGGCCTTGCATATCAGGCTAGTTAGGCTGATGAGTCTATAATTTCCTGGATCGATGGCCGCTCCACCTTTGTGTAAAGGGATGACAGTGGCTGTCCTCCACTCGGCTGGGACAAAGCCAGTACTCAGTCTTTGGTTGAATAGGGTGCCTAATGATGCTGTAAGTTCATTCCTGAGTTCATGTAGGATGCAGCCTTGGATGATATCGGGTCCCATGGAGGCTGTTTTTTTTGCTTTTGAGAGGGCAGTGATGACCTACTCCCTAGACATAAGGGTTTGGGGCAGGTTCCTTTGAGATTGAGGACATATGTGAAAAAGGCCTTGTTTTTAGAAACATAGAAGTGAGAGGATATTAGCTCTCATTGTAACAATATCTTATACGATGAGGTATATTTTAGTATGTTTAATTTTGTTCAATGTATACAACTCACTGAGCCTATGTCATTTTTAGGTAGGTCCTCAGATTCAATATAGCAACATTTTAGTGTAGTCAATGTCAAACTGTTGCAGTTTTACTTGCGATTTCTTAACCAGAATGCAGGTATGTTGCTAAGCCCAGCTGTGCTGGAGGTAGGACAGAAATTTAATAGCTTGAATTCTACTACAGATAATTAGGCATCTGGACACAGCAAACATATGCCATTTGTTTTCCATATTTTTGACTCAAAACATTTTGTGAATTGATTGTCTGAAAGATGTCCAGATAATTGTGAGATCTTTGGGATCATAGAGGACATGGTTGGAAAATACTATAAAAGATTGCAAAAATATAAAACCTGTGGTATTAGCAGGTTAGAGTACCATTACAGTCTTTACTTCAAATAATAACATATATCATCAAACTAGGAGGTTACCGGATTCAAGAAGTGTACCATTACTTGTTAGAAAAAAATGCTGGGATCGGAAATGTGATATCAATAGTTTGCCCATGTCAAAAACATTTGAATTAGAGTTTAATGCAATACATTGGGTGAAAAGTTTATTTTAGTAATACAAAAGGTGCTGTGTTTCCCCATCCCTTATGAAAATAGTTGACTGTTGAGTAGTTCATATTTTTTATTATGTAATATATCACATTGTACTATTTTTCTATTTGATCGATTATCCAGTTCATCATTAATTCAGCAATCCAGCTTTCTGCTCTAACAATTATTCAGTTATTAGGCATATTAATAGCTATTCAATTAAGATATTATTATTATTGTTATTATTATTATTTTATTACTTTTGTTTTGGTCCCCACTGCCTGCCAATTATCAGTCCTGTAGTGTTCCTTGGCCTATTTATTCTCCATGAGGACAAAACTCATTCTGGCTTGTTTGGGTTCCACAGGGTATAAAATGACTGCCAAGGCTGTCATTTAAGCACTCATATGAACTTCTTCTGCTATAGGTCTTAACATGTGCATGCTTGAATATACAAGATCATGGTATGTCTGCCAGTTGAACTCTGCAGGCTCCTATATATATACCACACAAAAACAAACATGACCATGACTTCACTTTTTTTGCTGAGTTATAGTTAAATCTGTTTCACTTTTGTAGATAAAAGAGTCTGAACCCTTTTTAAGACATTATGTGAATGATTTTAATGCTGATTACAGGACATTTGACAAGTTACAGGACATTAGACCAGAGCTTCTGCAACCCTAGATCACAGGGTTTGCAGAGTTGGAAACTATCAGACAAAAGACAGAAAAACTGTAGACAGGTTTGCAGCATATTATTGTATCAAAAGGTTGATTGGTGGTTAAAATAAACAGATTAGATCCTTAACTGATCTTCAAAGTGTTGGTAAGTAAGGCTGATGTATGGTCCAGAAGAAATTCTGTGAGACAAAATATTATGAACATGGAAATGCTATATTTATGAGAAGCACCCACATCTCACACCATGTGTATGGGATGCATAATTGTGACATATGTATACAATGTTCATTGAAACCAGGGATGTGCCAAAATGGTTATCAGAGTTAGCATCAGAAAGAATGAAGAGGACTTAGAGCCCAGTAGGACAGCATGGTAGGATAAAAGTAGCTCCAATGATATAAAGAATTGAATATTTTTACTAACTATAAAGGAATGGGATGCAATGATGTTATAAATGACTGCTAACGTTTGAGTGATTTATACTTTGAGAAATTTTGGATTACAGATTAACAGGTTGAAGTGGATAAAGAATTTCATTTTACAAAGACACAAAAGTATCCTTACTTATCTTTGTAAAAAAAGATTTGACTTGGGTGCTCCTTTAAATGATTCAGTTTTCCTGTTATTCAATACATGATTTATCAAATTAATTAATTTTAATTAACAAACTATCATTAAATCAATAAATCAAAGATTGTTGTCTCAGTTAATTGACCAATGATTAAACTTTCCTGTAAATAACTCAAATATTCAGTTGTTAGATTAATCAAAATATTTAACCATTGTCTAGTGAACTTGATAACCTTTTTAATCATTCAGTTTTGTAATCAACAATATATATTAATAATATTAACACACCAATATCTAGATTTTTAGAATTGTTTATAGTCTGTTGATGTCTTGCAACATACTAAAAATACCCTTTGGCATGCTTTGCCTGCTGTCTTTGTTAATTTTGAGCAGGCAGTATAGAACTGTATGTCAGTTTTTTTTTTTTCATTTACAAAAAATGTATTTGAAGGATAGTAAAAATATTTTGCAGCTAGATAAAGTAAAAATCTTAGTGAACTATGAGTTACTCCTTCTCCACATATACAGTCACACTATGCTATCCTTGGTATGAAAAGTAGATATTTTGCTGTTTTATTTTGCTGGTAATGACAATCCCCTCTGAATTTCATAGAGAAACTGCCAGGTTTAACTTTATTTCTTTGAAAGCCGTATGTGCCATGTGCAAAACATCGTAAGTAAGGCTGCAAAAAACACAATATATCGATTCACCATGTGTTTGAATGGCAAATAAGCAAATGCTTTCTTCCCATTCAAACACATGGATCAAATGTCGAAAATGGTTTTCCAGCAAAGCATTTTCGACATTTGATCCTTCGATGTTGTCCATATTTCGGCATTACGGTTCGCGGAAATGACTGTTCGCATATATGCAATTCACTCATTCAAAGGTAAACCAACTGCTGACTTTTTATGGCACTGTGGAAGGCAAAATATGGAATTATAAAAATATAAATGGAAAAGAATTGGTGAACCAAATATCTCAGCAGCAGTAGTAGTAATATTAGAACTGTAACTCCTTTATTGCTGTTGAGACTCAAGAAACTCAGTCTCCCTGTATATGTATCCTGCCACTGAAATATTTTATAGGTTCATAGGTGTTTACTAGGCTAACAACCACAAGGGCCTTTTTAAGCCTAGCCATACATCCCAAATCTCTGACAAGTTCTGATACTCTTGATAAGTGTAAGCATGGGCCTGTGAGAAGAACCATTTAGGGTTACCTCTTTGCATCAGAGACATAGGTGCCAAACCAGGGATGAATTTCTGGTTTCTCATACAGTTGTCCAAGTTGCATTTGAATTGGATTAGGGAGGAACTCTGCTTCACATGGATGGGAAGCCTGTTCCATAGATGGGGTAGTCTCTGGGATACATACCTATCTCTCTAGCAGGTCCTATTTATATCACAGGCAAGGTTTAAGTCTTTAGAATGGGTAATTCTGGTACTGTTTGTTTAGTGGATACGCAGGAGGTCCATCAGAGTGGGGGTCTGACAATGCCCTGTATGCCAGGCATGGATCTCCCCAAAAAAGCTGTAGGAGACAGAATACAGGGATAGGGCCTTGAGGCGGTTTGCATAGGACATATTACTTATGTCCTGTATTCTTTTAGTGAGGAACCTCTGTGGACCTTCCAGTTGTTGGATATGTCTGGTTAGGTACATACCAAAGGGGGCATTGTACTCAATGATAGGTCTGATGAATGCCGAATACAGTGGAACAATTACTTCCTTGGACCTAGATGCCATACCTTTGTTTATAAGTTGTGCAACATAGAATGATTTCCTCCCCACTGTAGACACATGATGATCAAAGGCTAGATCACTATCTATGTGCGTCCCTAAGTCTCTGACTACTGGGTCAAATCTAAGGGATGTGTTGTCAATATGATAGTTACCAGGGATGGATGACTTCCCAAAGGATGCTATTATGCATTTCTTGGCATTTAGTTTTAGTCAGTGACTCTGACACCAGTTGTTTGTCTGTGTCAGCCTCTCCTGGACAACATTTGTGTCAACGTGAGATTTAATGACAGCTCCTAATTTGCAATCATCTATAAATTTAGTCAGCCAGAGACCACTGACATTGGCCTTGACTTCTGAGAAGTAAATGCCAAAAAGGAGCGGTCCAAGGACTGATCCCTGAGGGACCCCACTTGCGACTGGCCTCTTTGTAGAGGTGAACTCCCCAATTCAAACTTCCTGGGTCCTGTCTGTGAGCCATTTGGCTATCCACTGGGTGACATATGGGTTTGTACCTAACCTCTTGAGTTTGTCAACAATGCTCGAGTGGGGTATGTTGTCAAATGCCTTGGCCAGGTCAAGGTAGGCAGTATGAATGATGTTGCCCTCATCCATTGCTTTGGTGACCTTCTCAAAGAAGTCCACCAGGTTGAGTAGACATGATCTGTCCTTTATGAAACCAAACTGGGTTGGGTCCAGTGTCTGGAGGTTTACTATATTTCTGTTGAGCATCTCCATGATAATTCTTTCCATAGCTTTACATATAAGACTAGTGAGACTTATGAGTTTGTAGTTTCCAGGGTCTATAGATAGCCCATTCTTGTGCAGAGGAATGACTGTTGCCTTTTCCCATTCATGAGGCACAAAGCTTGTTTACAGACTACAGTTAAATAGTAATTCCAGAGGCCCTGATAGGTCATGGTTCATGCTATTTAGAAGGCATTCTTGGATATTGTCTTGGCCCACTGATGCAGTGTTCTTGGTCTTAGAGAGAGCATTAATGACCTGTTCCCTAGTGATAGTAGGGGAAGTAATACTTGATGATATTTCCTGAAGGAAGGTTGAGGAAGAGAGAGGAGTAAAGTTGGAGCTGAATTTATCAGCCAGGAGGTTTGCTATATCTTCTGGCTCAACATAGGTGGCTCCTTTTACAATGAGCTCTGCACACAATTGTGTATTGCCCTTTGAGGTTGTGGACATAGCTAAATAATGCTTTGTGGTTGTCATTGGCCTGGGAGGCCAAACTTACTTCAACTTTGGCTTTGGTAGACTTTATTTGTCCTCTGAATTGTTTGTTTAGTTTAATGAGAGTGATTTTATCCTGCTGGGTGCTGCACTTCCTAAGTTTTGCCATGATTTTCTCCTCCTGTTATACATATGACTGATTTTGTGATTCCACCAGGGTGGCTTGTTTTTTAAGTTAGTTATGTACTTCTTCCTGGTGGGTACAGCTGCTTCTGTGCAGCTATTAATGTGCTTGTACAGGGTTTCTGTGAACAGTTCTGCATAGGCAGAAGTGTTCTCAGAGTTTATAGGGGCTTGAAATTTTGCCAGGTTCTCACTTAATAGCAGGAGGTTAGTCTTAGAATAGTTCCTGGATATTCCTGGTATAGCAGGGGGTCCAGGTTTTATTTTTACTTCACAGGATATCATTTTCTGGTCTGACCTTACCACGGAAGACATTACAGTAGGGGGTGTGCAGCACTCTCCCATATTAGTGAGGATCAGATCCAGTATGGTTGCACCCTTGGTTGGTATATTGACTATCTTGTCTAGGGAGTTTGTGTTTACAAAATCCAGGAATCGCTGTGCATGTACATTTGGTGTCGTATAGGATTCCCAGTTAATAGTGAAGGAGCAGTGATGATTGCCCTTGGGTAGAAACCTCCGTCCCACTGTATCCATTTGGTTGCTTATGAGCTTTGGATTCCCAACCACCCAACCACCCTCCCCGTCAAAGGTGTTTACCCCCCTCATGTGTCATATACTGCCCCTGTCTGCTGTCTTGTCTGTCTTGTTTGTCTGCAAATGCAACCTATTCCACCCAACCTACCTCCTCAAACATACCTACAACCCTTCCCCAACATCCCACTCTCACCTTAAAAAAAAGGGGGGGGCATCTGTCTTGAAAAAAAAATTGCCCCATACATAGCTCTATATTTTGCCCCTATGTACAGTGAAACTAATCAATCAACCCACAGATCATTCTGCAAATGTCTGTCACCAACCAAATGGATACAGTGGGAAGGAGGTTTCCACCCAAGGGCAATCACCACTGTTCCTTCACTATTAACTGGGAATCCTATATGACACCATTGGGGTGTGAGGCTGTAAATTCCAAATTCTACACATGTAATTCACAGCTGTTGCTGCTGAAGAAATATAGAGCTATGTTCCTTTCTTACACTCATACTGCACATCCCTAGCTGCTTTTCATAATGTTTTACCCTCTGCTTACCCCCATTTCATCACTTTCCTATCACCCTTTGTTCTTTTCTTTAAAGAAAATTAGAGTGGGTGTAAGTGGTGCTAAACAAAGCTAATGGGCTTAACCGTCTGTTAGCATCACTTAGCTCAACGCAAAACCATGCAAACCTGCTTGCAACTGCTTAAAAGTCCCTTAATCATTCTGTCTCCATCAGCCCTGTCAAGTCTCAGACCTGAGATGCTGTGCACTACAATCACAGCAAAATACCACTACACCATCAGAGCTGTGGGAATCGATAATGCTTTTACAGACATATCATTCATTCTGGTCGTTTAACATTAATGAAAAAAAAGCAATCACTTTCTAGTTTGGAACCCAGAACCTTGTGCACAGCAATCACAGCAACATACCTCTATAACATCTGAGCTGCAGACATATGCAATGTTTTTACAAACATATCATGCACAACAGTCATTCAACATAAGGGGGAATTATATATCCATAGTACTGTTATATACACATATATATATATATATATATATATATATATATATATATATATATATATAGATACCAATATCTATATCTATATTTATCTCTCTCTCTCTCTCTATATATATATATATATATATATATATATATATATATATATATATATTCATACAGAGATATAGAGACAGATAACCAACCTCTTACTGCAACACATCTGCAAAAAGCTTGACAAATGGGGGAGATAAAGGGCAAACAATAGTGACATCTTTGAAATATGTCCGTCATACTCATAGAAGTCTGTTAGAGTGGCATGGTGTGCTTTAACATACAATGCCAGATAGGTTTCAGGTCTGAAATACAAATGAATGTCATTATTTACTGATGTCAATGCTCACATCATCACAGTGATTTCTCAGAAATCCCCAACTGTTGTGGCCAACAGACAAAACATATAAGCCATGCATCAGGACAGTGTCTAGACATCTGGACAGTGGAGAGGTATGGGTCTATATCATGTGAACGAAAATTTATATAATCAAATGTATTCACATTGACACATAAACGCCAAAACAACTAAATATTGAAATGTTCTTTCAGCGAAAAATATATCATCGAACTGTTTTAGTTGGCCACATTGCCTGTTAGGTATGTTAAATGATGACGTCCGAACGTAAATATGAATATGTATGAAATAACACCAATACCCATAAATAAAATAAACAAAAAGTGTACGTATATTCACTTTTGTAATTTTACTATTAATTAATTAAATAAATACCATTTATAATTCATGTGAAATACTTAAAAATATAACGAAAATAAAACGTAACAACACAGTATTTAAATTAACATTTCCAGCAAATACGTGTGCATACAGCGGTTATACCTGCAGCTATGGCTTGTAAGACTCTTGTTGGACCTGGTGTAACAGGTTGTAACTATTACACAGTTGAATCCCAAAAAAAGAAAGATGTACTAGTTGTTGATGGCTATTTGTACAATTTAGAGAAGGTTCTAAAAAGCCGTAAGTATTGGTGCTGTCATTTGAAAACAACAGATAAATGTAAGGGTAGGGCTATAAGAGCTGATAAAGGTGGAGAAGAAATTCTCCTGAAGTCTACTGTTCATGACCATCCATCAGATCCAACGTTAGTTGAAAAGTACAAAGCATGTAGTACATTGAAGGATATGGCTAGTACTTGCAGGAACACACCGTGTTTAGTTGTTGATGACATTCTTGCTACCACGTCCTTTGAGTCTACTGTTGCATTGCCAACTAGGCGATCACTATTACAACAGGCTAACAGAGTTAGGAGAAAAACTTTGTTAACAAACTATAAACCATGTACAACCTTAGGTGCAGTATGTCTGGATGATTATAAATTAAAATAATCTGAATTCATCCAGGAACGTAAGGTAGATTTGCAGTTACATATACATGTTTTACTGTTTACAACAAAAGAAAATGTCAAAGACTTGTGTAATACAAATATATGGTTCATGGATGGAGTATTCCTTACAAAAGGTAGACTATGTAGGCAGTTATATAGTGTTCATGCATTTTTTAACCGTGGTGACAAACAGCGATGTCTTCCTTTAGTATATGTCTTGATGACTAAAAAGTCTTTTAAGGCATACAATTTGATGTGGGAGCGTCTGTTTAATTTGTTAGCTAGATGTGATCTAACACCTTCGGTGGAATACTTATTGTGTGACTTTGAAATAGCTGCAATTAAAAGTATAGAAGCAAACTTTTACAATGTGAAAAGTAAAGGTTGTTTCTTCCATTTCTCACAGAATGTGTGGCGCAAAATTCAGCAACTTAACATATCTAGAATTTATGGTACTTCTCTTGAATTTCAGCGTTCCATTAAAGAACTAATAGCACTTTAATTTTTGAGGGAAGATGATGTGATTCCAGCATTTAGAGAGCTAAGTAAAACATTTCCTGCTGACGGGAAAGAGTTAATCACATATTTCTCTGATATTTACCTGTTGGGCTGCTTACGGAAGCAGATCACTAGAACTACACTTCATTTACGGTTTCCTTCTGTGTACCCTATATCGTTCTGGAATGTCTCCTGTTTGAATGATGTTTCTTTACCACGAACACAAAATTACGTGGAGGGCTGTCATAGGAGGATTAGGTGTCTGCTAGGCAGACGTATTTCTGACATACCAGCTGCTCTGTCAGTACTTGTTAGAGAGCAAAATCAGGTTGACGAAATTAGATTATAGTTAATGTCTGCATGTCCTGTTTCTCCAAAGATGAGAAAACATTTAGAAAGGGACTTTCGTCTACAAACTGTTTTGAAAAATAAAGAACAGTATACTGTACTTGAATTCTTATGTGCAGTTGGCATGCTACTTAAAATTTAATACCATACTAACATCGATATGCTGTGTGCACCATATGTTTTCTACGTATTATTGAAGTGCATATTTTGATTTCTTGGGCGAGGAGGTTATTTAAATATGTAATCACTCAGTTTGTAGTTTACTTAAAATACGGTATAGCTTAATACCCGTTTTGTATGCAAAATATATTTCCTTTCTTGCACATAAAGCACAGCTTGGTAGGGTAAGAAAAGTTAATTTTGGTGGTTAGTTACACTTATTACACTAGGAAGCAGTTGCTGGCCAACTAAAAGTTTTCGATGTTTTGATTTTCAAGCTTTTACGTGTTCGACGTTTACTTGTTTTGGCGTGTATGTGTCGATGTAAATACATTTGATTATATAAATTTTCGTTCACTTGATATAGACCCGAGAGGTATGACCACAGTCATGTAACAAAATGGAAAAACCCGTGACAGCAGCCAACCATGTCACCCATCACCTTCTGAACCACAGTAAGACCAACACGACACTAACCCAAATCAGCTCTGGGGAATTACCCATGTATATCCAAATATATATCATGCCATACAGGGATGGAAATGTAGGCAAAAGCAGATAGTGGTGCATAAATGTCCACTCACAACCGTTTGCACCACAGTCACAGCAACATACCAGTACCCCAAATGAACTCTAGAGTAGAACAACTGTTTGAACAACCATATCATGATTCCCAGTCACACACTACACTGACATATACTGGCCCAATTCACAGTGTACTGGGAATCCTGAGGTGTTACAGGACATTTCTCAGTCTGCCCCTACAAAAATACACACCTGATAGACCACCACCAGCTGTCGCAGCATGCACAGTCAGATAGAAAAAGGATCTGTGACACTCACATCTTCTACTCTCCCTACCCAGCCAAACATCT
This sequence comes from Protopterus annectens, assembly GCF_019279795.1. Classification (NCBI taxonomy): domain Eukaryota; kingdom Metazoa; phylum Chordata; order Ceratodontiformes; family Protopteridae; genus Protopterus; species Protopterus annectens. Next base: position 1,057,936,680 of record NC_056744.1, on the reverse strand, counting down.
ACACACAGCACTGCTACACAATCTTGGCAGTCACTTCACAATGGCCAGACATACATAACTCTCATATGTATAGATTTCCATAGAATGTCCAGGGTATGAAACCATATTCATGGTCACTGCTGCATACCACTTCCAGGAGTCTGCTAAGTCAATAGGATGATACTTTGAGTGCAGTCACTAAATAATGATATCACATACCTCTGACCCTCTTACTGCAAGACATCTGGACAAAGCATAACATACTTGGGGGACAGGGGGCTGGAAAAAGGGACATATTTCACATAATGTTTTTACAAACTGAAACAGTTGCCACTGTCACAGGGTTTGTTGTAACATAACATCCCTGAAGGATATGATGTCTGAAACACCAATGGATGTCAACAGTTACTGACTACAATCCTCACATTATCCTACTGCTTCCATAAAAACAGGCATTGTCTGAGGAACAGAACAAACATAACAGGCAAACCCCTGGGCAGTCTATGGACATCAGGAGAGTTGAGAGGTATGTCAGAGACATATCACTGTCAGACGTCAAGTTACACAGAAAATGCATGTCCAGATGAACCCTGTAAAACTAGCAACCTTCTATGTGTATAACAGCACTACTGACTTACAATATGTACCCAATTCTGGAGCTTTTTTCCCCATGTTGCTGGGCTGTCTCCACATGTCCTCTCCTGAGAGGTATTCCCACCTATTGTCTGTGAAGCTGCAGCTCCAGCACTTCCATAATGTCCTCCACACAGGCAAGAAAAAGGGGCAAGGCACATATGAAGGCAATAATTATAGCACTGTGTTGCTATGGCATTGGCAAATGGAAAGACAATACAGCTGCTCTGGATGCAAGTAGCAAGTGGGAGACACCGATTGGTGCACAGGCCATCACCCGCTTATGAGCAGTGCCTACAAAAGGCAAGCTGCTGCCTATGCAACCCAGGTCTCAACCCATCTACACAAAGATAGACTGCAACTACACAAACCTAACCATTTGCATTGTTGTGGGGGAACTCCTGAGCTCTATAACAGGTATGTCAATCATGTAAGCTTGTAATGGAATGCAGAAGGGGGGGATGCAATTATGTCAAATGGGACATTAAACATTAGGCCACAACAAGACCTGCTGGACTCATATGCTGCTGTCCAGCACCTATGGCCATTTCTGCTTGCCCTGCCTGCATCGACAAGTTGCACATCTCTGGTCCCGGAGTCACCCCAGCAAAGGTCAGCTCATGTATGACTACTAATAGAGCTTCTGTTGTCCATTCCTGAGTATGTCACTGGTAGGCCAGCTACCTGGGATGTTGTAATTATTCATATATATCACCTGTGAATGCTACTCTGATACATAATGCTTGTCTTAGAAATGTAGGAGATATACAAAGGGTATGTGCATACTACACGACAGGTGCAGATGTGTGTGTTGAACTGTATGTGATATACTGTGCCCATACCTGACAACTGCCCAGAGTTTTGCAGACTGACCACATGTCTGCCTCATATTTGTAGTCAATGCCTCAGACAGTTGTGTATTGTCTGGCACATCACTGGCAACCCATTAAAGACTGAAGTCATAACAAATTAGCATACATTTCATTGTCAGATGTCATATCCTGCAGAGTACACCTGTGAATGTGACACCGTCTTTGCTGCCAGCCAAGTGTGTTTCAGCTAGATTCATAAAGTGATGCTATTTACTAACCTTTGCCCACCACTGATGTATGCCTTTGTGCAGATGTCTTGCTTTAACAGGAGCTAGGTGTCTTACCATGCCACACATGTCAATGCAAGTGTACCTTGTTCTGTAGGATGCTGACATTTGTGCAGTCACTGACACCTGCTTTCTGTCTGTGGAGAGCACACCAATCTTGCCAGGTCACTCATCCCATCATACATTTAGACCCCAAATGGAGGTCCTCAAAACTACAGGAGGTGGATTGTTGAACATTACAATACACATACACACCTCCAGGCTGGCCAAACAGTATGATGCATGGGTGACATCCCAAGTGCAGTTAACAGTTGACAAAGCACCTACTCAAATCATAGCTAGCTACAGTCCTCCAACCATGACTATGGACACCCACCACACCTATTGGGACCTGCTGGAATCTGTCAGCACTCAATTGTCTACCCTGCTTCTGGATTACTTCAAATACCCAACCATAGTGTGCCTGACCTATGCCACCTGAACATGAATGCACATAGATTCCTCAACTTTGTCAATGGAAATGCAGTGGATCTCCCGGTCAACACTTCTATGGCAGGTGGGAATCTCATGTACCTGGTCCTAACCGATATGGGTAGTCACTGTAGCCCTCTTACAGTGCCATCCCCATTAGTAATATCTGACCACGTAGCCATCACTGTTCAGGTCACCATCTCCCCTCCCTCCCTTTACAGTGTCAAGCAGAATGAACTGTACACAAATTACTATATATCCCCTCAGAGCAGGTAGAAGTAGCTGCACAACCAATGTCCCCTTTGTTGGAATTAGCAGCAGTGTCCAGGCCCACACCACAATACTATGTTTGCACCTACATAGCTGTATGGACTCAGCAGTACCTGACAGGACAACATCATCTCCCTCAAGGTAGGGTAAATGCCTGTGATGGACAGCAGCAATACACAAATGCCATAATAGGTGGAAACAATTGCTGGATGGGCCAAGAAGGAATAGGTGCCTCACTGGAAGCAATGTCACCTTGGTCTGCACAAGCAAATAAGGGCACAGGTAATGTACCCTAAGGCTGTCTTTGAGTGCATATTGTACACATCCACCAAGGCAAATCACTAGGCCTTCCACATATGTGTCTGCAGTTCCAGAGGCAACACACAAATCTGCTCTGTAGTGGTGGTCAGTAACACCACATGCACATATGGCATAGATATAGGCAACTGGCTGCAGACAGGTGGAGTGTAAACACCACATCCCTGTCCCCCCAGTAGTACACATGTGCATGTACAGCACCTGCCCCCCCCCATCATCAGAAAGCAGGTCCATCATGCCCTCTCAAAGGCAACACACAGAGGTCTCCATAGGCAGGATACCATCCCTGGCTGCATCCCACATGAACACAGTCATGGGCTCTCAGATCCATTTTGCACTGTAGTCAACCACAGCCTGAGCACTGGTGTCATCCCATCTGCACAGATGACAGCCAATGTCATCCTGATACACAAAGGCAGAGCAATCCACCAACACAGCCAATATTATGCACATCAGCCTAACTAGCCTGCTATGCAAGGGCATGGGAGGCAATATCAAGGACATTATGAACAGGGATATCGGCAACATCAAAATGCCTGGGCCCACACACCATGGTATTGTCAAAGGGAGATCAGGCCTGTTAAACCTGATTGACCTCTTTGCAGTGGTCAACAAACACAGGAACGAGGAGGAGATGGTGAACAATGGCTACCTTTACCTTGCCCAGTCCCCTCACACTAATCCCCAGGTGGACAGGATATATATACCTACACAGCTAGGCACCAACTTGTAGGTTACCAGATGGGTAGCTAACTGGCCCAATGATTGTACTCACTCACTCAAAGTAGTCAAACCCACCTCTAATTGTAGATTCATCCACAATGGCGTACCCCAAGGATCGGTCTGGGGGCCTCTACTCTTTGAGATATATGCATCTGAGGTACAAGACAATAGCAGTGGTCTGCGGCTGACCAGGTGTATGGATGCTTGTAAGCTGCCCACCATCTTACATTCCCCTACTGATGTGGCCATCCCCCAAGAGGCACTCACCCAATTACTGACCAGTGCAAGATGCATTACGACAAACAGAATGCCAGGAGAGGCATCACTCCCCCTGCAGTGGCAAATGTCATCCACACTAAGTATGACAGTAATAATGTACTGAGCATGCAATCAGGTGTGAGGTGACTTGTGCACTGAGGTTGGTAGCAACTTGAGAGTTTCCCACTGTGTGGGCACCATTGTACAGAAAGCCATCTACATGGCCCACCTTACAAATATGGGTATGTCATAGGTAGGTCATAGGTAGAGGTAAAGTGAAGGCAGACCTCTAGAGTATTGAGCAGTACTATTGTAAAAATAGAGGACTATGCAGTTGTTAATGGACTTTTCTTCTCTCCCCCCACCCGTCATCTGCATCACTAATTATTGTTCATATACTACAGGTATGTTTTTACCAAACCTAATGTTGGGATATGTGTTACATTATTGTTCATATAATTAATGGGTTGCATGTTAACATACCTTGTTCAAATACCATTGTTGGTGGCCTGTTGCTGTCATTATTACTGGCATGCTGTTACAATGCTTACTTTTGTTCCAGTTATGCATGTGTTCTGTCTGCTATGCAACTGTTTCACATCTGTTGTTTTGGATTAACTGAACATCCATGCATGACTTTAAAACTAATATTGAAATGTTTTCTTCATGACTAATCAATATATCTTGGAAAACCTCAACACCATAGCACGGTTGGGAAGGCTGATTCTAGCAGATCCACCTGTCCTGCCCCATCTGGCCGTGGCACCGGGCTCCAGCATATCTGGGACTTACCCTGGAACTTCATCTTCTGCAGGCCCTGCACCACCTGAGCGCGGGCGCAGAGATGAGCACATCATCCGTCATCAGTTCTGGAGTATGGCATGCAGTGTCATCTGCTCTGAGTTGGGTGGCCAGCAGTGCCAGATGGCGGGCTGCCTGGTGCACTTTGAGGAGCAGGCTGCCCCTCCTGTACAGTCCCCAGCACAGCCACTGTTGGGGCTGTGAAGGTGCAGTTGTGACTGCATGCAGGTGGAGATGTCAGTCCCACCATATCCATATGGGAGCTCATGGGTCTCTGATTCCCATCCACCCTCCCCGTCCAAGGTGTTTACCCCCCACATGTGTCATACACCACCTCTGTCTGCTGTCTTGTCTGTCTTGTCTGTCTTGTCTGTCTGCCTACCCAACCTAACCCCCCAGACGTACCTACAATCCTTCTCTCCTTAACAAAAAAAAAAAGGCATCTGTCCCCAAAAGAATTATCGCCCAATACATAACTGTCCATTTCGCACAGGTGTCCATTGGAAACATGTAATCCAGTCCAATTGGCTTGATAAAACATTTTTATTGTCCTCACCCCTCTCTCTGGGGTTTGAGTGTCCAAATTCACCTCCAAATTCCGTACAAATGCACAGCTGTTGCTGTATAAGAACTGGACAGCTATGGACCTTCCCTACACCTGTCCTGCACATCCCTAGCTACCTTTCATATTGTTTTTGCCTCTGTGTGCCCATTTCTCACCACTTTCCTATAACCCCTTTTTCTTTTCTTTTAAAGGAATTAGTGCAGGTGTAAGCAGGAGTAAGCAAAAGTAAGCGCGATGCTAATTGAAGCCAAAATGGATTAAGCATCTGTACGGTTAACCATATGTTAGCATTACTTAGTGTCAAGCAAACCCACTTAAAACTGCTTTAATCACTCTGTCTCCATCAGCCACTGTTCTGGCCGAGCAACACAATAATTAGCCCTGCCAAGTCTCAAACCCAAGACCCTATACACTATAGTCATAGAAATGTACCATTTCAGCAATAGTAATTTCTGCTGCTTTTTCAAACATATCATTCAGTTGAATCATTCAAAAGTAGGGAAAAAGCTCTGTGGAATCATTCAGGTTTTGTATATATACATATACAGATTTTATATATATATATATATTTATATGTATGGAGATAAATATATATGAAAAATATATTAAATATATATATATATATATATATATATATATATATATATATATATCATATAATCATATATATATATATATATATATATATCTATATATCTATATATATATATATATATATATATGTGTGTGTGTGTGTGTGTGTGTGTGTGTGTGTGTGTGTGTGTGTGTGTGTGTGTGTGTGTGTGTGTGTGTGTGTGTGTGTGTGTGTGTGTACACATAACATATAGTGAAGTTATACCTCAGAACCATACCTCTCAACCTCTTAGTGCAAGACATCTGGGCAAAGGCTGTCAAAATGGGGGGACAATGGGCCAAACATAGGGACGTACTTTTTAAATATTGCCTTTAGAAACGTAGACAGTTGCAAGAGTAGCAGGATTTGCTTCAGCATACATTTTCTGAAGGGTATGAGGTCTGACACTGACATGTTATGTCAGCATACATTTCCTGAAGGATATGATGTCTGACACTGACATGTTATGTCATGATTTAATGACAGGAATCCTCAGACCATCACAGTGATTTACCAGAGAAATACGAATAATTTGTGGAACAGACCAAAAATATGAGCAATAAACCTGGACATTCTGAAGGAATTCAGCCAGCTGATAGGTATGCTCAGAACCCCTTAGTGCAATGAATTTGGACCAATCTTGACAAAGTGGGGGGAGAAAGTCATGAACATAGGGACATATCTGAAATACTTGAGTAGATAAGCTGAGACAGTTGCTGCAGTAACACTATCTGTTCTAACATATATTGACTGAAATAGCACAAGTCCAAGACTCAACTGCTTTTCATTAGTTATTGACTTAAATCCTCACATCATCCCACTGATTTGTCATAAATTCAGGACAGTTATGGGGATGAGATCAAAGATATGAGCCAGACAACTGGACATCCTATGACTATCTGGACATAACATGATATTAGGGAAAGCATACTGAGCTGCTAAGCATGTCACCAAGCACCATCCAAACTACAGTCGGACTGACACAACACTATCCCAAATCAGCTCAAAATTACACATGCATTTGCAAATATATCAGGCACTACATAAATGTGGAGCAATGGCCCAAAATTAGTGACAATTTATGTAACAGTAGTGAAAAACAGACACCAGTGTGAAAGTGCATACCTACAACCAGTTTCAATATAATCACAGTGACATATCAGTAAGCCAAATGAACACTAGAGTATAATGGCTGTGTGAACAAAAATATCATGTCTGCCACTCACACACTACCCCTACATATACTGGCCCAAATCATAGTGTAGTAGGAATCCTGAGGTGGTACGGGACATGTCTCAGTTTGCCCCTACAAACATATACAGCCGATAGACCACCAGAAACTAGAGCAGCATGCAGAGTCAGATAGAAAAGGAGCCATTACACTTACATCTACCCCCTCCCTACACAGCCCAACTAACATTTACACACTACACTGCTACACAATCCTGACAGTCTGTTAATCACCAGACATACACAGACCACTCAGCTGTACAGATTCTCACAGAATATCCAGGCTTTGTCCTCATATATATGGCCTCTACCTCATAACATGTCTGGCATTCTGCTACATCACTGGGATGATATCAGGAATGAAGGCAAACTAGCCCTATAGTCGAAATTTATGTCAACCACGTAAGACTGTCAGACTTAATATCACGCAGAAAATCCATATCCACACAAACCCTGTTAAACTAGCATTACTTCAACTGTATAACAGCAATACTTACATTCTGTCCCTAGGTCTGGAATCTTCTCACCATTTTGCTGGGCTTTCTCCACATTTGTTGTTGTAAGAGGTATTTCCAACTACCCTCTGTGATGCTGTTGTTCACACACCTCCATGATGTCCTCCTTACAGGCAAGGAAAAGGGCCAATGCCCACATGAAGTACTCAATTATAGGAGTATGTTGCCATGCCATTGGTCATAGGAATAACAACACAGCTGTTCTGCATGCAGTTAGTGAGTGGAGAACACCAATTGGTGCACAAGCCATCAGATGCTCATGAGCATACCTACAGAAGGCAAGCTGCTGCCTATGCAAAACGTGTACCCGACATCTCTGAGAGAGAGAGAGAGAGAGAGAGAGAGAGAGACAAACAAAACCAAACAAACAGAAATCAGAAGAAAACCAACTATACTTGGAAAAAAGAAGGTATGTCAATCAAATAAGCATGTAATGGAATGCAGTAGGGGGTATGTAATAATGGGAAATAGGACGATTAACAAATATGTCTCAACGAGACTTGCTCTACTGCTATATTGCTGACATGGCCATAGCACCTGGGTCTGTCTGCAGTGACACAGATCCCACCTCAGGCCCTTGAGTCACCCCAGGAAAGGATGGCTCACATATGGAGTGTCTGTTGAACAATAATGACTGTGACACTGCTAGTCCAGTTAGTGGGATGTCGTAAATATCCATATGTTACTTGTGAATACAACTATGATACACATGTTTGTCTCACAAATCTAAGAGACCTATACAGGGTATGTGCCTAGTAATCTACTGTCGCAGACATGTGTGTTGAACTGCATGTGATATACTGAGCTCATACCATTTAACTGTCCACTGTTATGCACACTGACCATATGTGTGTCTCATATTTGTAGTTATTTACTCACAGAGTTGTATTATGTCGGGAAAATCATTGGCAAATCTGTGAAGACTGACATTAGAACATAATAGATAAATATATATGTGTGTCGGACATCCTCCAGGGTATTTCTCTGAATGCCAAGCCTACTGTGCTATCAACTGACTTAAGTGTGTTACAGCAATATTAATAAATTGTCACTAATGTTGGGCCATTGCTCCCCATTTATGTGTGTTGTCCTTCAGATGCCCTGCTCTAACAGGGTGAGAGGTATGACTGAGCAGCAAAAGTGTAAATACAGAGTGCCATACTGACATAGAACAGAAATGTATATCAGGTATTACCTGTGTACATGTATGTATGAGTAGGTATACCTGGAAGCCTCAAAACAACAGACATGAAATGCAAAATGTCAAGTAAATAAGCTGTACATGTTGTACACGTGTAATCTTATTTTGTGTGCATCCAACAGACATACATGTCTACAGCTACTGGTTGTTGCATTGCCCTGACACAGACATGGGTACTAGAATAAGCATAATTATCAGGTTGAAAATGGAAAGTTGTCCAACTGTGTTATGACCTTGTGTCCATGCCCACTACAAACAGCTATATGAGCACCCACATAGCTGTATGGACTCAGCAATACCCGACTCATAAAACCTGCCTCCACTAAGGTAGAGTAATCCCCTTTGCTAGACAGCAGCAATACACAAACCACATAATCGGTTGCTATATTGGCTGTACAGGGCCAAGTAGGAGCAGGCACCAACTTGGAAGCAAGTCAATCTGTGTCTGAACAAGTATATGACGTCACAGGTGAATTACTGTAAGGCTAACTATGAATACATATTGGACACATCCACCAAGGCCAATCACAAGGCCGTCTTCACACATGTCTTCAATCTCAGAGGCAACAACCCGACCCACCACGTACTGGTGGTCAATCACACCACATATACACACAGCATAGTTATAGCCAACCTGCTGCAGACAGGTTAAGGGAAAACATCACCCTTCCATCCCACCAATATAGGTGGATATGCACAGTACCCGCCCCCTTTCCCTCATCATCAGGGAGCAGGTTCATAATGACTAATCAAATGAAACAAATGTAAGTCTCCATGGGAGCTGATAACATCCCTGTATGCATCCTACATTTACACAGGCATATGCCCCCAGTTCCATTACACACTGTATGCAAGCAAAGCCTGAACACCATTGACATCCCATCTGCAAGGAAGATGGCCACTGTCATCTCTATGAGGGGAGAACATGACACATCAGCACCAGCAGTGAAATGCAAGTTCATACTGTGCTGATAGATGACAGGAGTATGATGTGGTTGTATGTGGTGGCTAATGCTAGTCATTGTTGATGTGCAGGTTATGTAAATAATGCTGAGCAATGTATGAGGTTCTGTGATGTGTTTCGCTATTTATGTCTTCCAGGTGGCAGGCAGCATGCAAAGCAGCCAGTGTACACTGCAGTTGAAACAGCGGCCATCACCGAGATGATAATCAACCATCATGGGGTGATGTTTGGCCATGGCCAAAAGAATCTGTGGGAGTGGACCACCCTGTGGGATGAGCTTGTCCACAGAGTAAACAACTTAGGCCTCCATGGACACACATATGATCAGGTCAAGCATCGGGCAACTGACTTGATATGCCATGCCAGGCAAAGCGCTGCTGCCGTGGCCAGGGACCATTCCACCACAGGTTGTGGTCCTGCTATGCAGGCCCCACTGACACCAATGGAGGAACTCTTTGCTAACCTTGGGGCAGCCACCACATGCCAGCAAAGCTAGCACACACAAGTCGTGAAGGTGGTTGGCACCCAGACAACAGGTGAGGAGCATCCAGGTAAGGCCCTGTGCACATCAATTTAATAATGTAGCAGTCATAATGGCTTTTGTAGAGTATCTAGATGCATATGTCAGGTCAAACTGCATTTGTGGGTGGGGTTTTGTAATGCACAAATGTGCACCTCTATGCTGAAGGACAGCAAATTGTGTAGTGTGACACCCGCGCCTTGGCCCAGCAATCAAGGAGCTTCAATCCTCACCACTAACACCAGTGAGGGGCATCTCATATAGGAGGAAAGGATAACAAATACACACAGTAAAGTGCAATTTCCCTTAAGAGCACATAGAGATCACAGTCAGTCCAGGGCTGGTCTTGCCCTTGCTCTCCAGGTCCCCAATAAGACTCCCCACTGGCACAGCTATAGGGTCCAGATCTTAGCCTAGTGGGCAAGCTAAAATCACCAGCACACTCTCTGTCCAACCAGTGCTTCGTGTCCCTGCCCAAGTAGCTTACACACACACACACACACACACACACACACACACACACACACACACACACACACACACACACACACACACACTCACTTTGAGAAGAGTTTATATAACCACATAGACACTCCTGGGGAAGGCTGGCACAGGTTCTCCAGCTGTGCCCCTTTTTCCCAGCCTATACGGTAGTACCAGCGGCCACCACCCACTAGTATTTATCAGCTATTCAAAGGCCCTTTAAAGGGTGTCCAATTATTACTGTGCAATATTATTATCCAATTGGTAGTATAGACATGGGCTAAAGCTATTGAAGTGGCTTTGTACAATTTTACCAAAGACATGCAAGTACTCTAAAGAGCTTAAATTATCTTTACAAAAACTGCCAGAGTTGAAAGGGTTTAAAAATATTTAATAAATAGTCAAAACACAAGACAATACTTTTTACTACACAGTGCTAGTCAAGAGTTCAGAGATCACAGAGAAATACTTAAAATAATTCGGTAGTACAGTTCTGATATCACAGAAAAACACTTAGTCTAATCCTTCTAGTTTCTAGCTATTTCTAAGAGAAAAACACAAGTCTAAGATAAACTTACATATAGAGCAAGACAGTGTTGATGAGTTGGATGGTCAAGACAAAAATGCTTAATGCTCTCTAATTCTCTCTGTTTTTAAAATCACATTCCTGGTTCACACTACATTATTCTTCACACTTCCCAGGCTAACAGAAACTACAGTTACATTCTTCACCTCTGGGCAGAAACCAGAGCAATAAAGGACATTTATGCATGCAAATTCTGGCCATTAACTCTGGCCTTAAAACAATAGCAAGAATTCCTTCATCTAGACTGGCCGGAGCCATGTTTACATCAAAGGGTCACAACATGCTTTACTTGGTCAGTAGAGTGCACTGTTGTTACATTTTTTCCAGTTCCACATATACCACTATTTTTACCATTTAAGACAACAAGCCTGTGGTTTACATTAATATTTACAGATGACAGAATTATTTTCAATATTTTATCTGGCTAGGCTGGCAGCCTTCATCTATCTTCTCCCAATCTTCACATGTAGTATCAGAGATTGTACTGTACATGTGCAGAAAAGTAGCATTCATCTTGTACCAATGCTACATGTGAGTCTGCTGACAATACCTCTCCCCTCAACTATATATGTATCTTTGGTCTGGATGTGGGACAGCAGCCTGAAGCTGATGAGTATGGTATTGCCCTGTTGTGGCTCACCAATACCCCAGGCATGTTAAGGTCATGCAGTTTACCATGCACACAACTGTTATTCTTAGCCATATTATGAGATGTGCATATTCACCTGTGGTGGGGTTAACTGCATTGCATCAGAGTGGTCATCACAGGGGCCTATTTGCAGGAGGTGTAACATATCTGTAGCATAGCTCACAACCTGTCCATGCAAGAAATCTGGACAAAGACTGACAAAATGGGGGGACAAAGGGAAAAGCTAGGGACATATTTGAAAAGCAGTCTTATAAAGTGCATATAAAAGTGTACACTTCCCTTTTAAAATGGCAAGTATTTGTGACATACAAAAATGAGACCACAATAAAACATTTCACAACTCTTCCCAGCTTTAATGTGACCTATAACCTGTACAATTCAATTGATAAACAAACAAGCCTGTTAGGGGAACAAATATGAAAATTAAAACATGTACAATAAACTAAATGCATAAGTGTGCATAGCCTGAAGCTAATACTTTGTTGAAGCAGCTTCTGATGTAATTACAGCATTACGTCTTCTTGGGTACACACCTGCCATCAGTTACAGAGACTCTTTGATTAACAATGAATAATGGTCAGCTGTCCTACTAGGTTTTTCCAGACATTTACTCAGTTGCCTGCTACAGCAACAGCCATGGTTCACAGACAGCTTACAAAGCTTCAAAGGGATCTCATTGTGGAAAGGTATCAGCCCAGAGAAGGCTACAAAAATAATTCCGCAGCATTGCATATACCATGGAACATGGTGAAGACAGCCATCAAAATGTGGAGAAAATATGGCACAACAGTGACATTGCAAAGAAGTGAACATCCCTCTAAATTTGATGAGAAGACAAGACCAAAACTGGTCAGCGAGGCTGCCAGGAGACCTACAGCAACACTAAAGGAGTTGCAGGAATCTCTGGCAAGTACTGGTTGTGTACTACATGTGACAGCAGTCTCCCGTATTCTCCATATGTCTTGCCTATGGGGTAGGGTTGGAAGATGGAAGCATTTTCTCACACAGAACAACATCCAGGCCTGACTAAATTCTGAAACACAATACATCAAGTCTCCCAAAAGCACATTGGAAAATGTGTTATGGTCTGATGAGGCCAAGGTTGAACTTTTCGGTCACAATTCCGGAAGGATTGTTTGACACAATAACAACACTGCGCCTCACCCAAAAAACACCATCCCCATGGTGAAGCATGGTGATGGCAGAGTACTTCTTTGGGGGTTGCTGTTCATAAGCTGGAACTGGGGCTTTAGCCAAGTTGGAGGGGATTATGAACAGTTCCAAAAACCAGTCCCTTTTGGCCAAAATTCTTCAGGTGTCTGCTAGATAGCTGCAGATGGAAAAAAAATTCCACCTTTTCACACAACAATGACCCAAACCATACATCCAAATCAACAAAAGCATGGCTTCACCAGAAGACATTCAATGTTCTGGACTGGCCCAGCCAGAGCCCACACCTCCATCCAATAGAAAATCTGTGGGGTGACCTGAAGAGGGCTGTGCACAAGAGATGCCCTTGCAATCCGACAGAGTTGGAGTGCTTTTACAAGGGAGAGTGTGCAAATATTGCCAAGTCAAGATGTGCCATGCTGATATACACCTTTCCAGGAGGACTGAATGCTGTAATTAAATCAAAAGGTGCTTTAACAAAGTATTAGTTTAAGAGTGTGCACACTCATGCAACCAGCATATTGTAAGTATTTCATTTACTATATGTTACCCCTAACCAATGTGTATGTTCTTTAATTGGATTGCACAGGTTAGTGGTCACATTAAAGGTGAGAAATGTTATGACATGATTTCTGTGGTCTCATATATCACAAAAACCTGGCATGTTAACAGGAGTGTGTATGCTTATTATTTCCACTGTAAGCTTAGAAAGTTGTTAGAGTAACCGGCTTTGTTTTAATATACATTTACTGCAGGTTATGAAGTTTGCAACTCAAGTTATGTCATTAATTAGTAGTGCCAATCCACAGATCACCCCAGTAATGTATCAGACAAACACAGGATTTATAAGGAACAGACCAAAAGTATGAGCCACACATCTAGACATTCAGTAAAACTCTGTACAGTTGAGAGGTACGTTCTGTAGGAGTTGCCACTGTGCTATACAGGGGAACAGCAATAATGTGTACATGGGTGCAGTGTGTGCTAGGTGAAGGCCCATCACCTACTAACCCTACCCACATATCCCAGAGGTGTATATTAGTAGTAACATTAAGTGGAAAGGGCTGCACTGCATGATGTTGATGGCCTAACCAGAGTGTATATGTTGTGGTCTGACTGTGTGTCATGAATGTCACCAGTTGGCTATTGTGAGGTCTGTGTAATGCCTTTGTACCACCTCACCTGTATGTGTCTCTGTGTGTGTCTATGTGTGCATGCATGCATATGTGTGTGTGTGTGTGTGTGTGTGTGTGTGTGTGTGTGTGTGTGTGTGTGCGTGTGCGCGCACATGTGTATGTGTGTGTGTGTGTATACCAGTAAATCTTATAGTGTAGGTATTAATTTACATATGTTGTCTTCCCCTCACAGGTGGACATGGTGGCTGTGGTCCCTCCTGCTCAGAATCTGATGTCAGTGTCTCTGCAGACTCTGACCATGATGGTGATCCTAGTGAAGCACAGGTGGGGTTGCCAGGGGCTGAATGTGTGCCATCAGTTGGCATCCCACAGTTGTCAACAATATCCCTGCACACAGTCACAATACCCACACATACCCTGTCCCCAGCAGCCACAGATAATGGACAATTGGTGGATGGTGGCATGGAACAGGCTAGTATGGTGACTATGGCAAGTGTGAGTGTAGACACTAGCCATTGCCAGAATGCAGGTGAGGTCCCACACAGCCGGGTGGACAGGGTTGCTCAAAGGAAGACTGCTGCCTGTTGAGCAGCTGTCACAAGTGCCACAGCAGGTGTCACCAGATGCATGGTTTGGGCTGTCATGGATGCATAGGCATGTAGTGAGTGCAACACCAGACAAATATTCAGGGTCTTGGATGCAACTCTTCCTGACTTATGTGATGACATACATGACTTTGTTGAGGCCACACATCAAAATATTGAGGTCATGAATAGATGGTGGGGTGAGACCTTGGCAATCCTTGACCGTAGAATGTCTGTGCTGCAGCATGTGGTGGGAGATGGTGCCACATGGACATAGGTCAGGACCAACATCAGCTGAGAGTCTATGTGGCTGTGCAACTTCTCACTCCTGTAGTGGCAGTCCCACCGGCAGTACTGAAGGGCAGGTGCTGTCCACACCACTATGGAGCAAGCCATGGACACATGGTCCTGGCTTGTCCCGTCAGGGACACAGATCCAGCAGACAGCAGTCACTATCGGGAATAAGTACTGCATCTGGCGTTGGGCCTGGTGGTGCCAGTGAGACCCCTGGCAGGACCAGTTCATGTGTCTGTGGCAGCCACATGGCATGACTGTGTGCATACAAACACACACACATCGCCATCACAGCCAGGTCACCTCCACACACGCACACACACACACACACACACACACACACACACACACACACACACACACACACACACACACACACACTTACATTTGCCAGGACTGAGATTAGAACTCCTTCCTATCTAGTTATTGGTACTATAGTGTTATGTAATTACCACACGCACCACAGAGCTTATAGGATGAAGAGTGTCCCAAGGTACCTATATAGTGAATAACATCACCAGCCCTTGTAAAGTATGGCAATGATAGGTGTACTGGGTGAGAAAGGCCTCAAACTACTTTCACCCACATGTTTACACACTCACAAACACTTTTATACACACTAATGCACATAGACACATTTGCCAGTACTGAGATCCATAGATTCATAGGTTCATATGGGTGTACTAGGTGAATGGCCATGGAGCCCTTACAAGCCTAGCCCATTAGATTACCCTTGCATCATGCCACCTGACGATAGTCCCCAGTATGTCTAATGAGCATAGCCACTGGAGTGATCCCCCAGGGTGGGATTTCTATTCCCCATCCACTCATCCAGATTTCTCTTGAAGATGGCCAGTGAGGTGCTCTGCTTGACATGTATGTAAAGTCTTTTCCATAGTGTGGGCAGTCTCTGGATTATGAACCCGTCCCTCCAGCATGTTCTGTTGATTATGGAAATGGGGTTGTGGTCTCTGGGGCATGTGATATATGGACAGATTGGGTTCTTTAGATGTAGCATTCCTGACAGAGCTGGGTCAGATATGGCTTTGTAAGTCAGACAGAGATCACCTCTAAGTAGCCAATATGAGACAGAGAATAGTTGGAGTTATTGGAGTCTGTCCATATAGGACAAGTGTTTAAGGCCTAGGATCCTCTTTGTGAGGTACTTTTGCAGCCTTTCCAGTTGTTGCAGGTGCCCAGTGAGGTACATGCCAAATGGGCCATTGTATTCATTGATTGGCCTAATGAGGGGAGAGTAGAGGGAGACAATGACTTCTTACTACCTGGATGCAACACCCTTAGTAATGAGATGTGCCACATAGAAGGACTTTCTAAACACAGTGGCACTGTGGTGGTCAACAGACAGCTTGCTGTCAACCTGTGTTCCCAGATCTCTTATAATAACTTCAGTGTTCAGTGGACTTCCATCGATGTGGTGATTCATGGGAACCATGTTGTTCCCAAAGGGGATGTTGGCACATTCCCTGGGAGTGAGCTAAAGTCCAGGGTTCTGACACCAGTCGTAGATCTCAGTGAAGCCTTTCTGCAGGATGTCAGCATCATGTGGGAAGATAATAATAGCACCCACCTTGCAGTCATCTGCGAACATTGTCAGCCAGAGTCCCTTCATGTTGGGCTGGACTTCAGAGGTTTAGATCCTGAACATGAGGGGACCTATGACCAAACCCTGTGGGACTCCACTCATGACTGGTCGGCAGTCTGGCATGGAGTCCACTGCTTTCACACTGTGGGTTCTATCTGTGAGCCAGTTTGCAAGCCACCTAGTGATATAGGGGTTGAGGCCTAGCTGAATGTGTTTGTCTATGATTCCTGAGTGGGGAATGGTATCCAAGGATTAGAAGGCCCACCTATTTTGTTATTTATTCTATACTGTTACATAATTATTGCACGTGGCACAGAGCTTATAGGGCTGCAGAGGGTCTATAGCTACCTCTACAGTAAATTACAACAGTGGGCCTTGTAAAGTGGACATTGGGATGTGTACTGGGTGGACCACAGCAAAAAATTGCAAAACCCACCCCCAATGGATATGGTTCTCACACAAACACACCCACCAAACTACAGGATACTGTTCTCACACACACTTGCCAGGACTGAGATTAGAATCCCTACCTATCTAATTACTACTAATACAGTGATCTACATTTATCGCATGCACCACACAGCTTATAGGGTGAAGGGTGTCCCAATGTGGCCTCCTATACTGAGCCAACAGATATTGCCAACATACTGACTGACAGATTCAGTGCCAACTTTACCCCTCTGTCCCTCCCTAAAGGACCAATCTCAATATTGGAAGAATGCCAGGCACCCAACATTACTGCAGCACAGGTTAAAGCTGCATTGTCTAAGGCCAAGAATACAGCTTCCATGGGACCTGACAATATTCCTGGCTGTGTTCTACATGAATTACAAAGTGAACTGAGACCACATCTGCGTGCTCTGTTCTCTCACAGCCTCACCTCAGGCTTTGTTTCTACTGAATGGCTCACTCTACAGTCATCCCTGTCCATAAAGGAGGAGTGACTACAGACCCTGGAAATTATTGTCCCATTAGCCTGATGAGTCTGATATGTAAGGCTATGGAATGCATCATCATGGACCTAATTAACAAGGATATAGGGAATCTTCAAACTCTAGATCACACACAATTTGGTTTTGTGAAAGATAGATCATGCTGCTCAACATGGTTGACTTCTTTGAGTCAGTCACCAGAGCTGTGGATGAAGGTAAGGCAGTTCATACAGCCTAACTTGATCTGGCCAAGACCTTTGATACCATTCCTCATTCAAGAATTATTGAGAAACTTAGCAAACTAGGCATCAACCCCTATATTGCTAGGTGGGTTGCAAATTGGCTCACAGATAGAACCCACAGTGTGAAAGTCGCAGACTCCAAGTCAGACTGCTGACAAGTCATGAGTGGAGTCCCACATAGATTGGTCCTGGGTCCTCTCCTGTTTGGCATCTACTTCTCAGAAGTCCAGGCCAACACGGAGGGACTCTGGCTGACCAAATGTGCAGATGACTGTAGGGAGCTGTTATTAACTCCCCATGTGATGCAGACATTCTTCAGAAAGGCCTCACTGAGACCAATGACTGGTGTCGAAACCGTGGCCTTAAGCATAATGCCAAAAAATCCGTCATCATCCCCTTTGGGAAAAACTCAGTTCCCACTAATTACCACATCAATGGGAGCCCAGTGAACACTGAAGGTATTATAAGAGATCTGGGGACACAGGTTGACAGCAGCCTCTTCTTCGACCACCACATTGCCACTGTGGCCAGAAAGTCCTTCTATGTGGCACATCTCATTACCAAGGGTTTTACATCCAGGAAGAAAGAGGACATCATTTCTCTCTACTCTTCTGTCATTAGACCAATCATAGAGTATAATGCCCCATTTGGCATGTACCTCACTAGACACCTGCAACAGCTGGAGAGGCCACAAAAGTACCTCACGAAGAGGATCCTAGGCCTTAAACACATGTCCTACATGGACAGACTCAAAAAACTCCAGCTATTCTCTGGCTCATATCATCTACTAAGATCAAAATCTTTAACCCACAGGCACACAAACACATACACTTTTACATTTGCCAGGACTGAAATTAGAATCCCTACCTTAATAGCTATTTGAACTATAGTGTTATGCAATTATCACACACACCACAGGGCTTGTAGGACTGTGGGTTGCCCAAAGGCACTACTAAGGTGATTGACATCAGCAGGACTGCTAAAGTAGGGCAATGGAAAGTGTACTGGGTGGGTAAGGCATCATAATACTTAGACCTACACACACACACACACACACACACACACACACACACACACACACACACACACGCACACGCACACGCTAGCACACACACACACACACACACACACACACACACACACACACACACGCACACACACACACACACACACACACACACACACACACACACACACACACACCACACACACACATAGGTGATGTGATATACCAAACCCCACCTCGGTACCATCAGATAGTGACTCTCATCTTCATGCTGGCACATGCCAGTGGTTATGATTGGTATGCAACTGTCTGCAGCAGGACATCTCTCTATGCCATTCAGGGTATCACTGAGTATGACTCACTCTCTGTGTGTGTCTCCCTGTGTGTCTCACTCTATCACTGTCTTGTCTGTCTCTTCCCCATGTCTATGTGTGTGTATGCTTGACATATTGTAATATGTTGCCCATATATGTGTGTGTGTGTATCATATGCATCAGATGCAGATAAACCACATACATGCCACCTACAGCTGGCTATGGGTAATCCTGTCTGATGGATGTGTGTGTGGAAATAGGTTTACATAGCTGTGTGTATGCAAAGGCATTTGCACAATACACAGCTATATAGTCTGATGTAGTTTCAGACATGGGCTTCACTTCTGTAAGTGTAGGAGCATGCTCGAAATGACCTTCTATAGTAAGTGTGGGAATCCATTCTAGGGATAGTTGTATTCCAGTCCAGGGTGTTGTGTGCTACAGCCATACCTTGCAACCTGTTTGTACAAGATATCTGGAGATAGGCTGCCAATATGGGGAAACACTGGGCCAAACTTAGGGGGTACTGTAACTATTGCTCTTATCAATGTATGGAGTTACAGGGTTTGTTTTAGCAGACATTTTCTGACATATGTAAAGTTTGACACTTGCACAATCCGGCCAGTTGGGAGGTGTGGCTACAGCTGATTGACTGATGAAGCGGTGTAAATGGTCCAGCACCTTGGTGATATACTGGTTGGGGATCTCCTGGTTGTGCAGTATTCTTCTTACCTGAAAGGTCATATCCTGGTGTGGCCATACCTGTCAAGTCAACTGTACAGATTCTCACAGATTATCCAGATTCATGCCTCATATATCTGGTCGGTTTCCCTTAACATTGTATTTTTTTAGCACATTTGTTGCAAATCACTCATGGTTGCAGCCAGGGAATAATGACAGAACATTAGAGTTTCAGACTCCACACCCTTCATGACATCCATGCTACTACACACCCCCTCTGTTATTCTATCAACTTTCTAACATTATGAGAGCAATAGTTCAAATGTGCCCCTATAATTGGGCCTTTATCCCACCATTATGTATGGCTTTATCCAGATTTCTTCCTCTATGAGGTTGAGAGGTATGCTACTAGCATTTAGCAGCATGGCCTTACATTTGCATTTTTTTGACTGTGTTTTGTTGGTAGTATGGACTCCATGACCTTCCCTACAAAGACACTATGGGTGAGGCATGGGCCTTTGCAGAAGCCCGTAGATCATGTGTGACTGATGCAGGCCATCTGTAGCAAGGCAGTGCATTCTGTCACTCATATGTTCCCAAGCTGCCAGGCAGTGGACCCCCCGGGGTGACAATGGTAAGTGACAGAACGCACTACTGTGCTACTAGACACTATATCTCTCTACATATGTGAGCCAGACATCTGGACAAAGCCATGAGTAATTGGGTGACAAAGGCCTAAATATACTAACCATTGTAACTATTGGCTTTACAAGCCTGGAAGGGTGATACAATAACATATTTTGCATTATCATGCATTTTTATAGTGTATGAATTCTGTGAAACTACAATCCATCATTATTTTCTGATTTTACATTCTGCAAAAGGTCTGTACAGTTGTGAGGTATGGTAAGCACTGTGTAGGTTACTCCAACCTGTGTACTGTTCATATGTGTGGCCCCCTGTACATGACCTGTCTAGCTTCCTGGTAGTAATGGATATTAACATCTTGACAGTGTGTACAACTCCCACCGTAGGTATAGCTGACGTGCAAAATAGTTGGCACTGCATTTCGTGGAACATGGCCCTGTCTACCACAGTACTGTACCTAGGCCACTAGGATACAACAGCCATGAGAAGTTGCTGGCCACATTCTGATAGAAGTCCCCACACATATGCATAGCTCATTGACCCCTGCATATTTTGGACATGCAATAAGTTATCATGTTGATTGGGACAGCCCTGGCAATGTGTGATCTGCTGCTATTACCTTACAAACTTACATGTTAATGCATTTCTATGGGAATATGGGTGTGGGGGGCACACCTGTCAATAGTACACATTTTGCACAGACTGTGCTGATATTGGCTTTACATTTTGGTTCCATTTAGCATAGTATTGTGCCCTGTCTTGGAGAATAGAGGCAGGATAGATTGTAATGCCATACAATTGAGTTTCAGACTTATTACCCTTCAGAGCCTTACTGCAAATGCAAGGCCTGCTGTGACATCACTGTGTAAGTCTGTAGGGGGGTATTCCATCATTGTCACCATTTATGGGTCTTTGCCAGACATTCCTTTATGGTTTTCTATGGCTGACTTGCTGTGTGAGTATGAGGGGTGAGTATAGGATCCCCACAGTGACATGTATGCATGTGACCTATGACCCCCCTTAGTTGGCCCTCCACATATACTGCAGTGGGATTTGTCGTCTTAAATGATACTGCATAGTGTGGGGAAGCCAGTATTGTGCAGACATTTCCTGGTGTTCCACATAGCTGTCAGTTGTCTGCTGGTATCCCAGTAGACCACCCCATTCTCTTGCATGCATGCAGCATTACCATAGATATGCTAGAAAAACATACTAATCCATTCATTTATTGTTAATAAGACTGACTTACCTTGTGGCTGTGGCAGTTGTGGGGATGGTGCTTGAGGGATGCCTGTGTTGGATGCACACAATACACTGCGTATGCATGATAAGTTACAGGAAATATGATGTGTGTGTCATCCATTTTACTGTGTGTGCGAGTCAGAGAGAAATGTCAGTCCCTGGGTCCCTACAGTGTTAGTGTGTGTGCTATGTGTTGCCTCTTTGCAAAGGTCTGGGCATATTGGGCATGCCTCCATCTGCCTACAGGAGCAGGCTCAGGGGCTTCCTCCTCTGAGTCCCTCTGTGCCTGTGGGGACCTTGGCAATGGTGGGGGCTGTGTGGCCCTTCCTTGTGCTGTTCCTGCTGCAGGTGTTTCTGCAAGATCACATTATATAGCATGGCACATACTATGAACATGTGTGCACATGTGGCTGGAGAGTACTGCAAAGCTCCAACAGATATGTCAAGGCAGTGGAACCGTGACTTGAGCATCCCAAACACTTGCTCTATAATGATCCTGGTTTGTGCATGTGCCTCATTATGGCATTCTTGAGTGGGTGTGTGTGTATTTCTGATGGGTGTTATCATCCATAGCTCCAGTGCATAGCCAGCATCCCCCACCAGATGGCCATACGGGATGTCCCCAGTGGCAAATGCCTGGTACAGCTGTGATGAATGTCAGATGTGGGAGTCATGATGGTTGCCAGCACACACATTCATGATAATTCCCTGGGCATTTCACACAACCTGGCAGTTGATGGAGGGGAACCCCTTGCAGTTTATGTAGACCCTACCCTGTTCACTGGGTGGGGCTTTGATGTGTATGTGCATGCAGTCTATTGCACCCAGTACCTCCAGGTATTCTGCTACATAGTGGAAGAGATGCATATTGCTGGTCCTCTTCTCACGGGTGTTGGGGAAGTAAATGTGCTCACCGGCATGTGGTAAGATGGCATCCAGGATCTGGTTGAGTACCCTAGATGAGAATGCCTGTGAGACCCCCATGATGTCCCCAGTAGGTCTTTGGAAAGTACCTGTAGCTAGTATTCTTAAGGCTACATATACCTTGATATCCACTGGGATGTCTTCCCCTCTGCTGGCTCTGGGTCTGAGTTGAGGCCGGCACAACTCAATGATTTGCTGAAGTATGTCTCTCTCCACCCTGTAGCACTCTATACTATCTCCAAATCATGTAGCCCCTGGTAAGTTACCGTGGGTCTGAGCATTCTTCTCCTTCTCCTTGGTCTGTGGTGGTTGTCAGCATTATCCTCCTCACTGCCCTCAGCCTCTAGCACATACTGATGGATCAAAGCAATGGCAGCCCCTAACATGTTTTCGGTTAAAATTCCCCTGCATGTTTACACAAATGGTGCAGACTGTAAGGTGTTTGCATAGTTTATACTGTTATGCTGCAGATGCTGCCTGTATAATTGGCTGACTATGATGCATTCCGCCTGACATCTATGTTATTTGTACGTGATTGCTTTTATTCTGTTATTTCTCATTTCTTTTAATTTGTTCCCTTCCAATTTCCACCCCTTTTAAGTGCTGAGGCAAGCCACGCAAACCCAGTTCCCAAATGTAAACATTCTTGCTATTTCTGTTTTTTTTTTTGTTTTGTTTTAGATCCAGTGCACACTGCGCAAACCCACTTAGCTAAGGTAAGCAATGAGAAATGGCCCTCCCCTGGACACGAACATGTTCTTCATTTCATGAAATAAGTCAACACTGCCTGAGACACCCCCCCTCCCCCCTTGCTTAGCTGTGCTTAGCTAAGCTCATCTGGGAGTCATGGAGCTCCAATGTGCTTACACCAAGCATGACACACACCCTTTTCTTGTCAGCTGCTTCTCCTGCTTACACCACTGCCTTATAGCTCCTACATAGTTAGGCGCAGTTTGGCACTTGTCTTCTTTTTGTGATTCAGTAAATTTCCCTCATTATCATACCCCACTGCCTTAGTCCCTAGTTACAGCACTACACCAGAGCCTTTCCCCTTAGCAACCACTGTTACCTGCTGTTGTTTTGATTCAGCATGCCATAGACTATAATGGCAAAATGCAGAGTTCACTTAAAATTTCCTTTTCAAATTTTTTTCTTTATTTTTATCACAATCTCGTTTGCGTGCAGCTGCCCTATGCTTAAATGGCCGAGATCGGCCAAAAAAAGTAAACTTTGAATTTTATAATTTTGCAACACTTTTCTATGCCAATGGCCATATATTTGGCCATTGGCATGCCTAAGGATTATAATACATGCTTTAGTTTGAGCTGTCATGCCTCCGTTTTGATTTTTGCAGAAATGTATTCAGCTAGTAGCTGAACACATTTCTGCATGCTACAGTATTCTGCCACGGATGTCTGCCTGCTTACTGGATCATTAATTGACCTCATTTGCATGTTTTTCACCAACAAATGAGGTCATTAGGATAATCCACTCATGTATGTGGCAGAATAGTGTTAGCAGGCTCGTGCACGTCCCCAGGCTTGTTTACTGGATCGCTCAGCAGCCATATTCCATGCAGGAATGGCTACACTATTCCTGCATGGACTTTTTAGCTTATTGAATCCTGGGGCTTGTGGGATGATATTCATACTATGTAAGGTAATCTGACTTTATTACTGGAGATCCCTGGCACCACTGAACACAGTATATAAAGAATTTAATCCTCCTACTGGATAAGGCAAGTTGGGAATGTAGATAGTTTCAAATAATGACAAACTTAAGAGGTAAATGGTAGTGAAAATAAATGCATGCAGTTCTATTTGTGGCTTATCAAAGATCTGATATGACAGATGTATGTTAGCCAAACGGAAATAACGTGTAAGAGAATGACACAGTTCTCAGACTGTGCAGATGGTAAACAAGTATAACAAATCATTATATAATCAGGAAGGAATCAAAATAATCTTTTAAAGATGGACTGTCATGTTCGTGAAGCTGAGAAGTTGTCATGCTACTCCATCACAGAGATGGCAGCTGAAAGTCCAGCAAGATCATTTATTCAGAGCTTGCTGGTGCCTGCCTTGGACACCTGTGACTACAAGACTTGGATTGCTTCTAAAATCATCTGGCCTACAAAGCTGACATAGTATATATTTTTTGTACTCGCTCTGTTTCAGTGATATTTAACACTATGCTGAATTTGTTTATGTGGTTAAATTTATCGCTGTTTTTCAGCCTGTACTTGTTAAAGAAACTCCATCTGTTTGTTACTGTACTGCTCTTAAGCTCTTAGATTGTTTTAACAATATTCTGATATTTCCTAACCTCCTCTAATATTGCAAAAGCTGTTTTGACTCAGTTTACCAAAATATTTCTAAGTTTTGCAAAATGTTTGTGTATTGTGAGCATTTCTCAGGGTTAGTGAACTTATTTCCAAGGATTCCTGATATTGCATGGATTCTTACTATTGTTGTAAAGAATCTGTAAAAGCACTTGAGCTCAAGGCCAGTTTGTTTTACATTAGAAGTGTCCTTTTGCACTCTGGTGGGAGCAGAAAGCTAAATTCAACCCATCTAAGGTGGGAACTACTGGTCAATAGCTTAATATGTTTTTATCTGATTGGCCTGAGGGTTTAACTTTACAAAAGTCTTTCATCCTGTTCTTATAGAAGCTATTGCACAAATGTGGTTCCCCATGCTTGCATATAACCAAACCTCTCCAGTTTAAAATCCTCTGTAGAAAATGTTGTCCATAGTCTCACGCTGTTCACAGCTGCTCAAAGAGCTGCCAGTTTGTGTAGAGGGAGGTACCACTGCAAGTCATCTAACAGTATACTAATAAATACTCTTACTTTGACCTTTAAGTGACTCTGGCTTGCTCCTTCCCATCTAGAAATTGTGTTTCCTTGCCTTACATAGCATAGGCTAGATTCAGACCTGCTGAATGGTATTACTGTGCACTTAGACCAACCATCTTACATTAAGAGGGCCTCCCTGCACCCTTGTGGCAGAAGTGTGTAGTTCAGGACCCTTCTGAGTTGGGGATTGCTGGAGAAAGGCTCAGTTTGGGGCTTTCCCATTTGTAGTTGTGATAAAACTATTTATATTTGCCTGTACAGAAGCCTCACATTTGTGTGGGTTTGTGCTCAGTTTACTGGAATTGATCAACTTTTGGCAACTTTAGCCAGAGTTCAGTGCATCTGCACTGAAATCCAAGGCATTTACTGGAAAAAAAATGAAAAAAATAAGTATATTTTAAGCCAGCACTGCACTTTGTTAACTGCAATTGAATTGCTGCTTCATTTTTCCTGTTTGTGACTAAGTCCAGCTAGCCCACTTCCTTCCCAAATACCACATTCAGAAAAATTTTGCCACAATGGATGCATACTTTCTCATAATTTCTCCTGTCAGCTTTATTGATATGGGCATCTGAGAAATGCAAATACACTGTGGAATTAGAGTCAATTCACTTACATAAAAACATCAAACAGGTTGTCAGCACACATGCTTCACCTTTCACACAAAATAAGGTAACTACATATAAACCCACATATGTGGTGGTACTCACTAAAAATCTACCAAAAGATCAAAGACCTCCCAAACGCACACCATCCACACTCATCACTAAGCATAAAGAAACCACTACACATATCAACACACACATCTATGTCTCAACAAATAAGCCCCTAAGGCAAAAACACATCAGATGTCTTAGTCATAGGCAACTCCACAGTGAGACACAGAGATGTCCCCCCCCCTCACCAGATTGGATAAGGAGAAGGTCACGGTCAGCTGCCTATCAGGTATTAGGATCTGACAAATCATGCATGCACTCAAATCACTCAAAAACAATTACCATTATGACTCTGTTGTAGTCCATGTTGGAGTGAATGACTTGAGACGTACTTCTCTGAACTATAAGAAGAGAGACATGACAGAACTCTTTGATTATGTGTCCCAGATAGGCATGCCCCTTGCCCTAAGCAGTATCCTACCCTCACCCAAGTTAATACCACAATATAAACAACAAATGATTGACTTCAACAATTGGCTCAGCTTCTGGTGTCATTCCAGGAGGATCCAGTATCTGTTAGCCTGGGAGGATATGATAGACAGACCTTGCTGCTTTGCTAGAGATGGTCTATACCTGTCCCTCTAAGCTTTTAGATACTGGCGAAGGCCCTTGCCTTCCCCATAGTGCCTTTTCTAGGAAATGTCAAAACAGCAGATTTTCCAATGTAACAAAATCTAATTCAAACAAACTCAGGTTTGTGCTGTTAAATGCTAAGAGTTTAAACATGAAACTGTGCTCCCTGGAAGCACACCTCAGCTTGGAGGATGCTGATACCTATGCATTTACTGAGACATGGTTCAAGGCAGCTGAGAGCACCCTAGCCATATAAGGCTACAATGTCTTCCACACATTCAGACCTCAAAATGAGCATGAAGGAACCAAAGGTGGAGGTGTATCCATCTTCATTAAAAAAAATACACTTTGAGACTGATCAATCAGCAAGACTCTCTCAAACTACTCCATGTCCAATTAGCTACTGGGAAAGTACCATACCACATCATTACTAGCTATAGATCCCCACCATGAACCAGGATAAGCACACCATGTACCTCAATTTACTGGAATCCCAACACCTTAGTCATGGGAGATTTCAACTATTCTTCCATTGACTGGGGGACATACACAAGCAAAAAGACACACCTAGAAGTTTCTGGACGTTGTTAACACAAATTCTCTGGAACAGATAGTCTGCACCTCCACTAGGGACTGGAACTGATGCCCTCACAAGAACAAAAATTATAAAAAACGTCACCAAAGCATACTAAGGGATGGTATAAAAAGCTTCATACCACCCACAGTCACAGATACCAGTGATCACTATGCAGAAGTATATGCAAATGCCCTGTACAAACACTTAAGCAACTGCATAAACTCTGCTGTACCTGACTAGATCAAAACCATGTCTTCCCGTAAAAACAAGTCACCGTGGTGGACTTCAGGTATAAACAGATTATATAACAAGCGGTTTTAAAGCAAATTACAAAATTAAAATTGCATCCCTAGCCAAGGATTATCATAAGGCATTCTTTAACTTTGTCCAAAGTCTAAACAGGAATGCCCAACTATGTGTGGAACTAGCTGTAGATGGGATTCCTCATACTACACCAGAAGATATTGCCAACTTGCTAGCTGACAGATTCAACACAAACTTCACCCCCTATCCCCACCTACCATATCCAAAAGCATACCTGATACCAGCCCTCTGCCTAGTATCTCTAGGGAACAGGTCATCTTTGCACTCGTCAAGGCCAAAAACAAGGATTCAGTGGGACCAGATAATATCCCAGGTTGTTCACTAAACAATCTAATACAAGACCTGGTGGGCCCAATTGGCATTGTCTTTAATCATAGCTTGAGTACTGGCTATGTTTCTGCAGAATGGAGACTAGCAACTTGTAATCCCCCTGCACATAGGGGTGCCATCAACTGAGAATTACCGACCCATCAGTCTAACCAGCTTCATCTGCAAGACCATGAAAAAACTTATTATGGACCTTATCAACAAGGACGTAGGTGACCTTAAAACATTGGATCCAACCCAATTTGGCTTCATTAAGGGTAGCTCATATTTATTAAACCTGGTAGACTTCATTGAGAATGTCACCAAAGTCATGGACGAAGGTAAGACAATGCACACTGCCTATCTTGACCTTGCCAAAGCTTTTGACACAATTCCCCACTCTGGCATCATTGAGAAACTCTCCCTGATAGGGATTAACCCTTACATTACTAGATGGGTAGCCCATTGGCTCACTGACAGAACATACTCTGTCAAAATTGGTGACTTCACCTCCACCAATAGACAAATCTCCAGTGGAGTACCACAGGGGTCTGTGCTGGACCCCTCACTGCTTGGCATCTGTTTCTTAGAAGAAGAGGCCAAAGTAGATGTCCTTTGGCTCACCAAGCTCGCTGATCATTACAAACTGGGGGCAATCACTGAGTCCCCCAATGATGTCAACATAATACAAGAACAACTAACACAAACAAATGGCTGGTGCCAAAGCCATGCTCTAAAACTAAATGCAAAAAAATGCATTATTATTCCCTTTGGCAAAACAGAATTCCCTACAAATTACAATATTGACAGCATGTCCCCTGAGTTCCAACCCAGTGGTGTGAGACTTGGAAAGACAGGTTGATAGCAATCTGAACTTTGACCACCAAGTTTCCACAGTAGTAAGGAAATCCTTCTATGTAGCACACCTCATAAAGAAAGGCATAGCATCCAGGTCAAGGGATGGTATAACTCCACTGTACTCAACCTTCATCAGACCACTAATAGAGTATAATGCACTCGTTTGCATGGACCTCACTGTACACCTACAACAGCTGGATAGATCTCAAGAAGTTTCTCACTAAGAAAATACAGGGACTCCAAACCATGACCTACATGGACAGGCTGAAAGCCCTGTCACTTTATTCTGTATCTTAGAGGCTGCTAAGAGGTGACTTGTGCCTGCTCTGTAGGGCAATCTCCAACCCTGTCCTAATAGAAAGGCTGCATATCTGCAAGAGTCAGTAGCTCTATGGATCTAAACCTAGCTTGTGACATTAACAGATCATGCTGGAGAGATAGATATGTCTCCCAGAGATTGCTGCTTCTCTGGAATAGACTCCTCACTGACTCTGTTCAAACACAACCTAGATAAATGGATGGGAGACTGCAAATTTGCCCCTGGGGTGAGACTCATGTCACTCATGGACAGGGGTAGCCAGTGTTGATCACAGACCCACTCTGTTCATAAATTCATTCTACGAACTACCCAAAAAAGAACAAATGGGGATACTTGGGATTAACATGCCTAGGCATGTAAAGGGTCTAGGGCCACTAGCCTAGAAACCTCTTATGAATCTATAAGATGATACAACAGAGATGTTAAAAGGATACAAAAATGTACCTGATTAATAGTATAATTTTTTACATTTATTATGAGTTCTGGGATGTCAATAAGCTGTCAGTGCTCATTTGTGGGTAATGTCAGAAGTTATATGATACTTCATGTGTTAGCAATCTGTATATGGACAGTTTTGAGTAAAGATACGCAGACTGAATTGGATTAAGCATTTTATTTATCAGTGCCACAGTCACAGATAATTATGGCAACCGAGATAATAATGCTACATTAACAGACGTTTGTGCATCTGCTTTTATTGATCTTCTGTATTCATACAAATTCACCGGGATAGTCATAAATTGTAACTCACATATGATTACAATCTTCATCTGGCTGTGTGACACAGAGGAACGAAGCCCTGACTACAACCAGTCTGATTAGGCACATATTTTTTTTTTTTTGTTACTATGCTGGCTGCACATAGTAGTTGATAAATATTTGGCAAATAGAGCTCTTCTTCTACTTTGCTGTTTGCAGAACACTCTGTTGTTTGTACTGGACAAAGAAGTCCATGTACAATAGATACATAATGTACAACTTTTCGAACTAGTGTTCCCAGAACACTGTGTCACTTATACATGGAAATAGCAAGTGCTGAAATGTGGAGCCATAGTACACATTTAAAGCACTGCATAACACAGTAGACAACATGCATGTAGGAAGCATGTGATGAACTATGGAAACATGGGGCAGAATGCTCTTCATGTTGTGTATGAAAGTGGCAGGTAATGCACTGTGGCAGCATATAGGTTCATAGGTTCATAGGTTCATAGGTAGGTACTAGGCTATCTGCCCGAGGGCATTTATAAGCCTAGCCAGAGTGTGTTGGCTTTCGCCTCCCCATTGATTAATTAACTGATCCTCTGTCAAGCAGAGCCAATGAAGTGATCGCAGGGGTGTATTTTCTGTTACCCATCCACTCGTCAAGGTTTCAAGTGTTAGTGAGGGGCTCTGCCTGATGTAATTTGGAATTTTGTTCCAAAGCACAGGGAGTCTCTGTGACAGGAATCTATTCCTCCAGCATGTTCTATTTATTGTTGTGGCGAGGTTTAGCTCACTAGAGCATGTGGCACGCAGTGACTTGGATTTCTTTAGGTGGAGCATGTCCATCAATTCTGAGTTGGACATGGCTTTGTAAGTCAGGCAGAGATCACCTCTGAGTAAGCGATATGCCACTGAGTACAGCCAGAGTTTTTTCAGTCGGGCTGCATAGGACATATGTTTGAGGCCAGTAATCCTCTTGGTGAGGTACTTTCGTGGTCTTTCCAGCTGTTGGAAGTGTCTTGTGAGGTACATCCCAAATGGGGCATTGTACTCTATGATGGGTCTAATGAATGACGAGTAAATGGGCACTATAACCTCTTTATTTCTAGATGTGAACCCTTTAGTTATTAGATGAGCCACATAGAAGGATTTCCTAACTACTTTGGCAATATGATTATCAAACGAGAGATTACTATCTACCTGGGTCCCCAGATCTCTTATTACCTCTTCTGTATTAAGGGGCCTGCCACCTATGTGGTAATTCGTGGGTGTTTTGTTTTTCCTAAATGGGATAACTATGCACTTTTTGGCATTTAGCTTGAGGCCATGACTTTGACACCAGGTGTCCGTCTCAGTAAGGCCCTTTTGGAGGATGTCTGTGTCAGCCGGAGAGTCAGTTATGGCTCCCAGTTTGTAGTCATCAGTGAACTTGGTTAGCCATAGTCCTCCTGTGTTTGCTTGTACTTCTGAGAAGTATATGCCTAACAGTAGAGGTCCCAGGACCGAGCCTTGCAGGACACCACTTGTGACTGGTTAAGAGTCGGACCTGGAGGCTGCTATTCTTACCGTGTGAGTTCTGTCTGTAAGCCAGTTGGCAACCCATCTCATGACATAGGGGTTTATGTTCAGGTTGGTGAGTTTTTCCTGTAATACTCGAGTGGGGAATGGTGTCGAAAGCCTTGATGAGGTCAAGATAGGCTGTGTGAACCACCTTTCCCTCGTCTATGGCCTTTGTGACTGTCTCAAAGAAGTCAACTGGGTTTAGTAGGCATGATCTGCCCTTAACAAAGCCAAACTGGGTCAGGTCAAGTGTTTGGAGGTTCCCAATGTCTTTGCTAATGAGTTCTATGATGATGCACTCCATAGCCTTGCAGACCAGGCTAGTCAGGCTTATGGGGCGATAGTTACCAGGGTCAGTTGTGGCCCCTCCTTTGTGGAGAGGAATAACCATTGCTGTGTGCCATTCTATGGGCACGTAGCCTGCGGAGCGGCTGAGGTTGAAGAGCGTGTTTAGGTGGGGGGTTAGTTTTTCTGTAGTTCGTGCAAGACACAGCCTGGAACACCATCTGGTCCCATTGACACTGTGTTTTTGGCTTTTGAAAGGGCTATTTTCACCTGTGCATTTGTGATTTTTGGGACACTACTCTTTTCCGGTATTGTTGTGGGCCCTTTTGGAGGTGGGGGGGGGGTTTGCACTGAATCTATCTGCCAGGATGTTGGCAATATCAGTAGGTTCAGTATATTTTGTGCTATTTTGCACTAGTTCAGTGCATATCTGTGAGTTGCCACTTAGATTCTTAACATAGATAAAGAAGGCTTTGTGGTTATCTTTTGAATCCTTGGCTATTTTTCTTTTGAAGTTAGCCTTGGATGATTTCATGAGGGACCTTAGTTTCTTATTGATACTGATCAGGGATGTCTTTCCTTCTTGGGATTTGCTTTTTTTCTGAACTAGTTTCCTCCTTCTATTGTATAGCCTGTTTATTGCAGGGGTTCACCAAACTGGTTTCCTTCTCTTAGAGGAGTGAGTCTTGGTTTTGCTAGGGATGGCACAATCCCTGCATCCTTGTAGGTGCTTATAGAGTGCATTTGTAAAGGTTTCTGCATCTTGGGCAGCATTATTCTTTAGCGTGGGGGCTGTGAAACTTACCACCTCTGTCTTAAGTAAGGTGAAGTTTGCTTTAGAAAAGTTTTTTACTGTGGTTTCCTTAGTTGGGGGTGGTGGTAGGGTGTGGACATCCAGAGTGATTAGTTTATGGTCTGATCTAATCAGTGACGGGTTGACCTCCAGTGTGAAACACCTGCCACCATGTTGGTGATGACCAGGTCCAATATGTTTTCACCTCTGGTAGAGGAGTTTACCAGCTGATCCAGGGCATTTGAGTTGATGAATTCCAGGAAGCGCTGGGCCTGGGAATTTGTACTCAAGTAGTTTTCCCAGTGAATGGTAGGGTAATTGAAATCACCCAATATCAAGGTGTTCGGTAGGACCTTCATGTTTTCCAGTGTCTCCAGAAAAGTGGAGTGGTGGTCCTGGCTCATGGAGGGTGATCTGTAGCAGGCCACAATTTGCATTGCAGATTTGTCCGATGTTAGCTGCACATGGATGATCTTAGCGGTATCATGCTGCGCCACTAATCTGAAGGTGTAGGGATCCTTGATGAATATGGATACACCCCCTCCTTTTGTGTTTTGGTCCATGTTCTGTGGCTGAAATGTGTGGTATGAGTTGTAGCCCAGTAGTGCTGGGGTGCTCTCTGGAGCCTTGAACCAGGTTTCAGTTACTGCACAGATGTCGACGTTCTCCATACTGAGGAGTGCTTCGAGCATGTCCATTTTGAGATTTTAACTCCTGGCGTTGAGTAGCATAACCCTCAGTTTTTTTTGTTAATTGTGCTGTTTACAGAGGTGGTTTGGACATTTGAGCCTTGTCTAAAAAAGGCACTATAGTGGCAGCAAGAGCCTTGGCCAGTATTCGAAAGCCTAGGGGTGACAGGTGCAAGCCGTTTCTTGCAAAGCAACGCGGCTTGTCGAGCATGTCATCCCAGGCTGACAGACACTGGATCCCCTTTGAATGACACCAGAAGCTTAGCCAATTGTTGAACTTGTTCATAGACCACTTAGTATTCTGCTGTTGTACAAAATGCAGTGGCCAACATGCATGGAGGCCACAAATGATGTACTTGAGAAACGCAGTTCTCTTTGCACATTGGTGTCCCTAGAACACTGTCTTGGTTGCAGATGGAGGTAGTAAGAAGGGTGCTATGCAGATGCATGGCATGCTTTATGCTCTGTTGGTTCCTAGATCACAGTGGCAAAGAGACATGAAACAGCAAGTGATACGTATTAGGATGTAGTTTTCTTGACAACATTTTTTTTTTGTGTCACTAAATCATAGATGAAACCATGAGTTTGGAGGTGTGCAAAACTGCAGATGTACTAAGTTTCATGCCACTGAATGTTATAGATGAGGAATGTTTATAAGAGCAATATTTAAAATCTGTCTCTATTTTTTGGCTTTTGTCCCCCCAATTTTTTCAACTTTGTCCAGATTTCTTGCATTAAGAGATTGACAGGTATGCTTGTGTGTGTGTGTGTATGTGTGTGTGCATGTGTGTGTGTGTGTGTGTGTGTGTGTGTGTGTGTGTGTGTGTGTGTGTGTGCGCGCGCACATATACACATATATATATATATATATATATATATATATATATATATATATATATATACACACACACACACACACACACACACACACACACACACACACACACACACACACACATGAGTCTAGGACTATTCACTGAAAGCACATTTCATTGAAACACATTTGACTGTGCACAATTCACTGAATGCTCAATTCACTGAAAACACAATTCACTGAAACACATTTCACTGAAAGTTATATATGGCCTTTCCCCCACTGTAGTGCAACCCTGGAGTTAGTATATATAGAAGAGGGTGTGTGGGGGGGGGGGCATAGCCACCCCACCTATTTTAAATATTTTGAACTATATACATGGATACTTGCAATTCCAATAAATTACTCTTTTCTGAACATAATATATATCCAAACTATATGGTGTGCTATGCCCCCCACAAACCCCCAGTGTTAGAGGTGGTGCCCCCCACACCCCCCTTACTATATATATTAACTCCAAGGTCGCACTACAGTGGGGAAAAGGCCATATATAACTTTCGGTGAAATGCGTTTCAGTGAATTGTGTTTTCAGTGAATTGAGCTTTCAGTGATTTGTGCAGTCATTTGACTTTCAGTGAAATGTGTTTTCAGTGAATAGTCCTAGACCCATATATATATATATATATATATATATATATATATATATATATATATATATATATAATTTATGAGGTGGAGTGTTTCAGGGTGGGGCCTACCCTTTTGTGAAAAAGTGTGTTTTTATGCTATTAATATCAAAAGCTGTGTATTACTCATATTGTTTTACTGGGCTGGATGGATTTACAGTTGTTGTCTTTAATGTGAATCCATGAGCTACTCTGGGAACATAAGGCACATTACTGTTTCTCAGAATACAGAGTCCAAGGTGCATGAAGAGATTATGGTTATGTACAAATATTTGTGTAAAAGCAATTTGTGGTACACAACAAATCTAGAAGCATTTCTGTTGTAGATTATCTGTATACCAGCTGCATGTTCTTTAAAGTTCACTGGTTTCAATAATATTTTTTGACTTTGAGAGACACTAGGACTAGCTGGTACTTGTGCTATATCCAGTAATGTTTTTACAGTAACTTTTTGATGTCTTATCATTCTCACCTTTCCTCTACCTATATCAGGTACTGAATGTGTACCAACTGACATCTGCTATTACTTTTGTCCCAGTCTATAAAGGGTAACAAGTCAGGATAATTTTGTCTTGTTTGTTTTATTCTTTCTACCTGTGTTTCAGTGGTATATTTTATCAGATCAATAAATGCATGATTGCAAGTAAACTTAACCTCCTGTAACATTTTAATTCTTATTTTAATTGTTCTAGTGTTCCTCTGGTTTGGGGTTGAATCTTAGGTTTCTTATTAACTCTCCCAGTGAACTAAGTTTGAATCACACCATAGATTCTTTGCATTATATTTTTATTAAATTATCTAACACAGAAATAGAAAAATAAAAAATCTGTCAGCGTATTTTTCATATGCATAGTCTCTGTGCAGTAGAACTTTGGCAGGTTTTTCTTTTCTCTGCCATTTAATATTACAGTTGTGTACTGTAGTAAGAATTACTTGATTTCCATTAATGTTTGAATTCCTTCTTCTAGTGAATTCAAGTCTTTATTTTGTACATGAATGACCATGGCATTCAACTATACCTTCTCAACAATTTCAGTAAATAGAGTGCTGTTATTGTACATAAATCATAATTGTGTTTGCTACTTGTTATTAGACATTTCACTGTCTTCATTTTGCACATCAGGTGAATGGTCTGATACTCCTGTGACTACTTTCAAGCATTCTATGTCTACATAAGATGCAGCAAGTAAAACTGATGGCTTGTTTGCGAGTAATCAGATAACAATGTTATACTACCCACGTTGCATGAGGTTCATGTGCTTTATTCCTAAAAACTAATTTGCAGAGCATCGCGTATGACATAAACCACTACAGTTTTCCCTTGGCTGGACTTGACTCTATGTGCACAAAGCAATTGGGTACACATTCAAGCCCTGCTAATACGTATGTCTGAACTTCATAAACTCTAATTTGTTAATGCTATATTATTCTGATATCATGCACAAAATATAACTTTACTGTTTAGATGACTTAATTCTTAAACCACTACTTATTCTTTTTATTTCTTTCAAATGAAAGGAAATCCTTGTTTGTTTGTTTTTTAACTCTGTGTAAAATTTCCCAGTCAACTCAAAATACCAGGATAGAATATTTGAACAGTGAAGAATCTTTCCAACCAAAGATCCAATTCATACCTTAGTCCATTGATTGATTTTAAAATTGCAGTTTAAGAAAAGTGGTCTGAGAATTCAGAAGCCTTGCATCTGCAAAGAACAAGATTATATCACATTGGGTATTAGCTTTTTTTTTTCCTGTGAACAAGTGAGAAATGCTATAAGAACATGCTGCAGCATTTTAAAACTGTTTGGGTCAGGTGTCATATAACTGCTCATAAATTCTCCTTCTCACATAAAATATATTGTCTCATATCCAGTGCCATAACTGCTTCTCTCAAATAGGTCTTTTCTAGTCAACTCCCACTACCTACAGGCTATCTTTTAATAAAGATTAGTAACAACAATAGATTATTTCCTATAAACCTTCTTAGATAAACAGGTAACCCTGGGTGACCTCGTTCTATTAATGGCTAACCTCATTTTACTAATCACATAATTTTCCCTATAATACACACGTGGTCTTCCAGTACAAATATAATTTACTTAATAGCAATTTTCCTGTCAGTGCCTAAGACATATAATGTATTCATCCGTGTATCAATATATCTCCCTCACATTTTTTACCACCTACCTTTAGATACTGTATAATTTTTCTTTCTCTGAGTCACTTATAATGTGTTTAATTTAAGTGACTCATGGCACCTAATATTTAATGATGTTCAAATCACAAAAGTAATAGGTACGAAACCCAATTTTATTTTCAAGATGGGAAGCAATATTAAAAATATGGTGGAATATAAGAAAGAAGGAAAGATGGATAGAAACAATGTGACAAATAGAAGTTTAAAATGTGGTACATGCAATCAATGTAAATACATGTCAGATAAACTTATAATTAATTTAAATAATGAATTAAAAAGTTGTGTTTACAGTAAGTTAGGAAATTGTAACAGTAAATTGGTCATTTATTTAAGTATATGTCAAAAATGCTCCAGTTTTTATGTTGGTAAGACCGAGAGACATTTTAGAAAAAGAATTTATGACCACACTTACAGTATTAAAACTAAAGATATGAACAATGCACTATACAAGCACATTTTCTATGAAGGAGAAGATCATTATTTTAAATTTATTATTTTAGAAGTATTAAAACCTAACCCTATGGGAGGAGATATTAAAAGGTTGTTAAGTTATAGAGAAATATGGTGGCAAATTTA
Source organism: Protopterus annectens (assembly GCF_019279795.1). Taxonomy (NCBI): domain Eukaryota; kingdom Metazoa; phylum Chordata; order Ceratodontiformes; family Protopteridae; genus Protopterus; species Protopterus annectens. The sequence continues at coordinate 1,057,899,191 of NC_056744.1, read as the reverse complement.
TTTGGATGCCACCACCCCCCCAGGTTTAAATGATCATATATCAATTAAGCCTCTATTGCATCCCACAAACTATCTATAATAATATTACAACAGTAATAGTATAACATTAATTAGGTTCACCAATTAGTGTCATAGCTCTCCCATGAAATGTAGATTTTTTACAGATTTTATACAGATCTTATACAGATTTCACAAAGATTTTAAATAAGATTTTGTACAGACTATTTACATATGACTCAACATGATTTTCAACATCTTTTAATATGGGGACACAACTATTTAACAATATTAATATTAATATTTTATTTATACACATTTTAAATGTAACATTTCACATATTTTTATTTTTACATTTATATTCTCATTCAATTTTGTGTATGTACAGACATATTGTACTAATGTAACAATTTATATTGTTCTTATATCAAATGTACTTATTGTTGTTCATCAAGTTATACATACCTTGTTCTTACAGAACAGTATTTATTTATTTATTTATAAGTATTTACAGGAATTAACATGATTTAATCGTCAACATTTCATATACATTTATTCATTCACTTATTTACTTATAGAATTTTATATAGGAAGTAATACGTTTTATGGTAGTGTTAGCTGTAGAGATGTAGGGTGTACACTATTTATATCTTTATCGTATTTTATTATCGTATTTTTAGGGTATTTTTTACTGCAAACATTTTTTATTACACTTAGTACATGTATATTTTTTTGTATATATGTATTTTACGAAGATTGCTACACTTTTAATGTCATGTTTAAAGTGACAATATTGTGGTATGACTTTAAAGATTTGAAACTATGTTGGCGCCAAGAAAGGCATTTAAGAGTCTGAGGTTAATTGCTTAGAGAGTTCTGATGAAACCCTGTGATGTTGGGTGAAAGCGCTTAACTCTATTTTAACTTTTGTTTTGTTCGTGCTTTCGTTTACAAAATAAAAACAAGTGTTTTTTTTCTATTTTTACTTTGGTCGGTGTTCGCTTGGTTACTGTATTGAATTACCTTATTGGGCACTCATAGGTGTTTTCGCAGTAAATTTATTTACGTAGTGATCCTTTTGCGAGTATTACAAGTAATTCCTTGAACTGCTGTACTTTCTCACCAGTCAACTTCCAGGTCTTCAGCCTGGTCTCTGTTGACCTTAGAGCCTTCTCTGACCACTACTTGCAGCTGATTGTGGCAACTAATGGTTTATGCTGTGGGCCGACTGTTTCACCAGGGATGACTTTTCAATCATGGATTCTACACCATTGCCTTTTCCTTACTAGGAGGAAGTCTACCTGAGTTGCATGTTGGCTACTCTTGTATGTGATCTTGTGACTGTCTCTCTTTCTGATCCATGTGTTTGTTTCTCCTTCTTTATTCCTGTTGCCCCACCCATGTATACACAGGCAGTCCTCATATCCTGTTCTATCTGTCCTGATATGTGCATTCGAGTCACCCATTATCAACACCAACTCATGTTATAGGTTCATAGGTTCATAGGTTCATACTAGGCTATCTGCCCGAGGGCATTTACAAGCCTAGCCCATAGTTAGCCCATGTTGTCCTGCTTTATCTAGTAAGTCCTGCAACTGCTGTCTGAATGCTCTCTTTTCCTCATTATCACAACCCTGCTGTGGGCCATAGGCTGAGATTATGAATACTGTCCGATCATTACGCTGGAGTCTCAACTCTCTGGAGAATCAACTCAAAATCAATGATTGAAATAGCCAGTTAAGAAGCATCCAAATAATCAATTTACCAAAGTCAGTTATCCAAGTAATTATATAACTTTTTTATTCTTCTGTAGTACTGAGCCCAATGGTTCCTCTATCTGCATCAAGTCAATTCATTAAGTCTGTGGTAGCAGGAGATGGGAATCCCATTTAGTCCTGCCTGGGAATCCTTGTCATTTACTCCACAGTTAGATTCAGATGGTAAGGAGTAGACCAGGTTGCTGGACCTGCACTGTGGCCTTTTTTCTCCACCATCAGCACAGCCCCTTCTCTGTAGCAGCTGTTCTGAACTCCACCATGTCCTGCCCTTTGAAGGAAAGTATACCTCTGCATGACGATTTCCTCTCAGGTCAGAGTGTGATTTGTACACAGCAGCATAGGTTTGCTGAGCTTGAGCTCCACAAAGTGGAACATCTAGTGCTATCCACTCTCACCCCCCCCCCCTTTGGCTCCTACAGGTGTCCAAACAGCTATTAGTGCAGGTCACTTGCAAGTTAGTCAAGATTTTATCCCTCTCTGTCTTGGTGATGGTTTCAATTAATTATACAACTGAGATTATAATCAAGTAACCATTTATCCAATCATGTTACTCTTCATTCATGCAAAAGGTTCTCAAAAGCTTCTGTCTTGTACTGTATATCCCCATTACAAACCATAATGGATGTTTGACTTATTGCACCTTCTCTAGTTAAATAAATCAGAGAACAAAATCCAGAGCTACAAGCCTTTTTCCTAGTTAAAGACACCTGTTTAAGAAATGATTAAAAATCATTGTTTTTGCATGATAGGTATGTTGCTAAGTTACCTGGGAAAGACCTGTGATTGAATGAACAGGTTATTTCTATATTGTCTAAGTAACACAGAAATTATCTGCATGCTGTCTTACAAGTTCTAAATGCAGGTTGAATGACTGTACTCGATTTATTATATCTCTAGTGCTTTGGCAAACGCCTTCAAGGAGTTTGCCGAAGCGCTAGAGATATAATAAATCGAGTGTATTCTTCGTCTGTTGTTTTACGCTTATTCCGTTTTTTGGTTGGTGTTTTGAATGACTGTACTCATCTGTAATACTTAAGGGCTGAAAGTGCCTCCTTAATGACCAGAAGGTAAGAGAACTGCATACAGTTAATCTCAACTGAAAGATGAGGGACACCAAAGGCTACTGATTTATTCCAGATCAACATTAACAGGAGTTTTATATTGTCTTCTTAGGACAGTAGAAAGCCTATTGTAAGCATTTTGTTTATTTATTTGTCTGTCTGTTGAATGAGTGGTTGAGGTGGCACTGGGACCCTTTACAGTTATAAACTAGGGCATATGGCACAAAACATTACATATTAACCGTGAATTAGGTGAGATAGGTAATCAAAGAATGAATAAGCTAAAGAGCATGAAGATCTCAGAGAGGTGAGCTGCTTTTACAGGAATGCAAAACACACACACACAAGGGGCTTAAATCTACACCCACAACTAAACAAGATTAGCTGGAGAAAGAGGTATTTAACTCAACCTATTCCCAGCCTATGGAATAAGTTACATGTCAAAGTACTACTTTAATCACTTGTAAGGTTAGTCTTGATTCTATGGATATACATAAATGTATACCACGTTTGCCATGTGCAACAATGCTAAATTTTGGAGGTTATGGCCATTACATGAGAAGGGGGAGGTAGGTGTGTCTGTCCTATGCCAGTGGGCTGCTATTCCCTAATAGATGTGTAAGTAAACACATATATGCATGTGCAGGGTACAGCTGTAGCTGCTTGTTGTAGCATATGTACATCTTCCCAGTAATTATATCCATATAGCTATTCCGATACAGACAACATTCAAAAGGTTGATAATTGTGTAGCACTGTATGTGTATCCCTTACCACAGTGCTGTAGACCTTTGTGTACCTCTTGGGGGTTGTGTCTGTGCTGCTTCTGTGCTGTCAGATAGTGATTCAAGCTGCTGAACTTGGACAGTTGTTTGTTTTCCCCTGATGCATGTCTTGGCATCCAAAATGGCAAAGCTGTTGTAAACATCACTTAGTACTAGGTTGCATCTTATTTATGGTAATGTGGACAGATTCTGCCTTTTTGTATGACTTCCTATGTTTTGCATGTGTAGACTAATGGTGTAAAGCATAAATATCTTCCGCTACATGTCACTAGGATCAAACAACAATGAAAGACCACCAAGATAATGGAATGACACTTAAACAAAAAACAGTATCCAAATAAACAAAGTGCCAGGTCACCAAGACTGTAGGTTATTAAATTTATTCAACTTAAAAGTAAAAATAAAATCGGGTAAGCACTTTCATGATACAATGGATCGCTTCATCAGATTATTTGAATACATGTCACTAGGATGCTGTACATACCTGCTTGTTTATGCAAACTGCCTATGCATGCCAAGCATGGTAGCTATGGACCACCATCCTTAATTCAAAGTCTCATGAAGGGTGTGATTTTCATGCTGCCATTTTGTTTTGCTTTACATTAGTGGAGATGGCCACTAATGCTACTGTCCTATGGAGAGTACCTGCTTGTTGTGCAAAGCAGAACAAATGATGTTATATCTACTGCAGAAGCCATTCAGGGACAATTGCTAGAGTTCTAGGCAGGTCTGTTCAGGAAGATTGATGCCTGGTGTGATATAGTAAGTCTACTGTCCAGGGCAACTGTCATTCCCCATTAAGATAAGCAGTGCAGTAAGGTACCATGGCCTGTACCACTTTGATTACAGGGAAAGTCCAACTGGGTAGAAGCCCATTTTCAGTGGAGGCCCAGGGAGAAAAGCTCCAACTGAATAAAAAACATTTTAAGAACAATAATTATACAATCTTCTAAAATAAAGCGAAAACATCTGTAGTTTAAATAATTATAACAAGTTAGACATAATATAAAAACTTTGGTAAAGAAACGATACAAGGTATATGACAATCAGTTAATAGTTAGAGAATTTTTCGACATTTTGTAGAGAAATTAAAAGTAAGTTAGTCTAATGCAAACAGGAATTGCAATATTAAGTGAGGGGAAAACAGGCTTATGCTATATTAAGACAGAAAGTTGGGGAAAAGAATTAGATAACAGTAAGGAGGAAATGAAAAAGGGAGAGTAAGGAGGTGTAAGGAATGAAAAAGTACTTGTTCACATTTAGGGGTAGAGTTTATCCTGATGTTGAACAAGAACAGAGCCAGATTTCAGCTGGGAAGTATTTCAGAGTGGTTTTGAAAGATGGGAGGGAGGGTATAGACCTGATGGATACAAATAAGGAGTTCTAGACCTTAGCAGCCTTGTATGAGTACAGACAATGCCTAGCTGATTTGCTAGGTTTCTAGACAGACAGGCGTTTTTGATCACTGGATCACAATGACCAATTGAGAACATAGATATGTAGAATGTTCTTTAGTGCTGGACAAGCAGATGGATGCTGGATAATTTTATAGGTGGTAAGAAGCTGTGTATATGTTAATTGATGGGTTAGTTCTAACCAATTTAGGCTTTTCAGTGCTATATAGTGGTGTGTTTTGAAAGAACTATGTGCTGCAAATTTAGCAACTTTGTTATAGCATTGTTCAAGTTTTATTTTTTGTGAAGCCTGGAGGTTAGTAAGGATGGGAGCACCATATAAAAGAGTGGGGAAGAGATAAGTAGTGGCAAGTGTAGGTTTAGTTGTTTGAGTGAGAAAGTTTTTGGCTCTGTAAAGCAGCCCTCGTTTTTGATGAGTTTTTCATATGCAATTATGTATATGCAGGTCAAATGTGAGATTACTGTTCACTCACCCGTAATAGTTTGCTATGAGAAGTGACTTCAGTGATTGTAATATTTGACAGATGACTTTACATTTTGTTTTTTTCATGAGACAGTGATTTGGGGAAAAAAGTAGTTAAGGACATCATGAATGGTACAGTAAGTATTATCACCTGCTGTGCAAAGTTCGTCAATTAAATATTTCTTCAGCTTTTAGCAGGCTTTGTTCTGCTTTTATTTCATCAGACAGATCCCATGATTTCCCATGTTGACTGCTATGGGTGACTGTCTGTTGAATGGGCTGATAACAGCTATTCTGGTGTGTTTATTAGTTATATAGTAGTGGCACAGGCACATGACCTTTGGACACCTTTCATGTTTCTGCATCATTGCACATAGGTGTGTTTTATGGCTCTCTCCTTGTAACAAACTACTTTGCAACTGCCTTTGTTCATTTCTTGATAACTGTACCAGTGTAAACTGCATCTTTTTGCTTTACATATACCTGCCTTGGTTTGATAGTGTATTGCTCTGAGGGAATCATTCAAACTTTTGCTTTGTTGCACATGGGTATAGGGATATATTGTTGCACTACAATTTACGTTTTCCCATACCCATAGGTATTGAAGGATGGCTTGCCTTTCCCTTGTGTCTTTCAGCAAAGACAGAAAATGCAGAAATTGCTGCCAGCTGCCATAGGAAGGAGCAGACACTAGTGGATGTGTGGTACTTTGCTGCTTTGTATCTGCCATATCACCTCTGACTACTCATCACTAATGTCAGGTTTCCTAGTTTTCTCGCCTTTCTGAAGATATCCATGGCCCATCAGAAGAGTTGCAGGCATTTCAACTGCAGTCTTCTGTTGTCCCAGACAAGATTGTAACCAAGGCTGGTGAGTGGGCTGGGAGACTTGTCTTTGGATGGTTCTGGCCCAATCCCACACCTGTAGCCCATGTCTAGCCTACCCTAGTCTCTGTTTTTGGTTGTACCAGAGCTGAGGCATATTGAGGAGACAGCAGTTATCTGGTCAATGACCTGCTGAGTATGCATTCAGCAATCCCTCCTGCAGCGAGTAGCAGACTCAGAGGACAAGCTAGATAATGCCATCAGGGTGTCAGGGTTGGGTGTGGCTGTTGCCAACCACAATAGGGATACAGGACCACCACCTACTCTGCTACAGTACCATTCCCTAGGCCTGAGAAATATTTATCAGGCTCCTTGTACCCCATCTCATATCTAGCCATTTGTCTATCATTTCTTTGTTTGTTTAAACATCTTTCATCTTTCCTCCTCCTTGTGTGTCCACACCTGTCCCTATTAGTCTGTGTGTCCACACCTGTCCCTATTAGTCTGTGTGTCTTACATCTGTGCTTGCTTGCCACCACTGCCTGCCTGTCTCCTTCATTATTCCTCATTGCTCCTTTCTCTCCTCTCCTCACTCCACATAAAAAAGTCTGAACTCAAGCTTTGTTATCTTACAGTGTTCATTCTTTATGTTCCTCTACTTGCTATACCCCTGGTATTGCTTTCTTGTTCTCCCCTTTCCACTCCTTTCAATGCACCTATAAAATGTCTGGCTTGCTGGATTTCTTTTCACTGCTCCTTACCAACCCCTATGCTGCTTTTCCTCAGGTGACTTGTCAGTACTTCCTTCTGTCTCTCTCATTCATATTCTTTCGGGTTTACCACAATATGGTGCGAGACCGCAGCTCAGCTTTTTGTTGTGGGCTTTTGACTACATTCCTCTGCTTTGTTTACAAAGTTTTTTTTTCCCGTGCTTACCTCCTTAAATGTAGCTATATGCATACTTGCACTGTTCATACCTGTTTTTATATTCAAAGCTATTTAGCACACCTGTGTTGTCTGCCTGTGTGACACTAGCTTTGCACTGCATTAACGTGTTGGACTATGAATTCGGTGCTGGTTGTCTGTATAAGTCACCATGGTAACAAATAAAAAAATGACCAGAAATGACTGAAGCAATCCTTAATATGGGAAAACAGAGAGTGAAAAGGACACACAAATGACAGAAGACCTAAGTAGTGGATGTTAACTGTTTTTTTTTCTTTTCATTTGCCTCAAAATGTTGAGACATTTTTACAGATCTGCAGGGAGACTGTTTGGAGGAGCTACTGATATAATATATCAGGAAGGACTGAACTTGTAACCACTGCTCAGAAACAATGTTGAAGACAATTTTCAGGTTTAGAACTTCTTGAACTGCTGAGGAATACTTAACCACCATACAGTATGGTTCACAATAAACACTGCTTATTATTTGTTGGTTTTGCTAGGACAGTGTACTGTACAAAGGGGTTCTTTTTATCGTGACGTGGAAGAGAAAGACAAATAAAAAAACAAACAGAAAAAAAGTCAAAGATTATTATATTAATTGCAGTGAAACAGCACACACACAGAGAATATAAATAAAATATATGTAATAACATCAGAAAAGTAAAGGCATGCTTGACATAAGTAGGGTTTAACTTTTCAAAAGGAATATATGCATTCACAAGCAAAGCAGGTATAATATATACTACTTTCAAGTAAAATTATAATGACACGTGGGTGTAGTTAGTATGAGTAAGTTGAATGGCTGGGCATGGGACAACAGATCTTTGTAAACTGAAGTCAGACAGCTGCAGACAAAATCAAAGGAATGGTATTAACTAGGAGGAGGAAGACAAAAAAATGAAGACTTTTCGAGACAGTTCTAAATTTTGAGATCAAGTATAGTATATTCCTTGGAGGCAAACTTTAATTTAGAGAGAGGAATATTAGGCAGAATGGGAGTAAGGAAGTACAGCAGGATCTGAGGGAACATTTTATCCCATTGCAACAAGCTTGTAACATGGATCATTGACACTGTTTGGTCAATCATTTCTGTAAATGAATACTGCAAGAGTGTGGGTGAGACTGACTATATGTATTCCTTTATGAGGTGATGGTGTGACCTTACATTGTATGGATATATATATATATATATATATATATATATATATATATATATATATATATATATACCTGTGTGTGTGCGCGCGTGTGTGTGTGTGTCTGTGCATATTATATATATATATATATATATATATATATATATATATATATATATATATATATATATATATTAGAATCCTTTACCAGCACACCCTTGAGAAAGCAACACTGAAAGATTTTTTATTATACAATGACTGGCCATTAACATTTAAAAACGAGCATGCTGATTGGTCAGCCCAACCAGCATGCCCACTGTAAATTGAGAATATACCAACGGTAAAAGTCGGGCTGTTAAAGTATCATTGAGTAGCCAGACTTTTTTATCTGTTAACATGTGTAGACATGTGTTAGTCTGAAGGAAAGAAGGTCTGAAACTGAAATGCATGTCATTATTTAGTGACTTTGTTCCTCATAAAATTTGTGTTTTTCCGGCAAATCAACGAGTAACAAAGTCACTAAATTATGACATGCATTTCTGTTTCAGACTTTACTTCCAACAATCCAGATCATTCTCAAAACTTTAAATTTATAAGAGCAACATTACCCATCCACTCCTTTATTTATAGCTTTGTCCACATTTATTAAAATAAGTGGTGGAGAGGTACTTACCAGAGTAGAGAAAAATACAAGAAAAATCAGGTATGTTTTGCAAAACTAAAGAAACATACCTGATTTTCTTTTTAGTTTCCCTGTATCTCTCATACGTCTAAACTGTCCGGAGGTTACAGCTGTTTTTCTTTTCCAAACAAAAAAGAGCAATGGAGATTTTCCTGTCTACTTTGCTTGTTTTCCAAAGCACTGATATACTATACTGCTTAAACATGGGAACAGAAGTCCCATACGCATGCACAGTACATCAACAAAGCAGTGGAATTGGGAAATAATGCAGAAGAACACCACGGTACCATTATACAAAGACATTATTTAAGAAAAGTAAGTAATTTCATGCTTAAATAATGTCATTGTATAACAGGAATAACCAACTCTTGGCTGTGATATGTTGACGATTTTCCCTCTGTTGGCTTTGTTGAATCACTTGGGCTTTGCACTTGTGATTAATCCACACCAACTGTGCTAAATCTTCAATATACAACACCTACATCATCGTTTATTGCTATAATCGTTTAGCGCTTTTTGTCTTTCACAAAAGGTAAAGACTTATTCATAATGAAATATTAGCTGTTCCATTAGCAAGCTGTTATTTAACATGAACTACTTGGTCATGTGACTACTGAACAAATCACTTAAAACATTTAAAGGTAAATGTATACAAAACATACATTGAGTAGAAATAGGGATAAAATAATGAATAAATGCGTTGCAATCAGGGAATACAACATAACTAAATAACATACTCATATATAAAATCATTAAATTGTTAAATTAGGATGAAAATATGAAGAAGCATATTTAAAACTTTGTTCAAAAATCACAATCTGGCAGCTTTCATTTTCAAATAACACACAAGAGACACATTCTCATTGATACCTGGAAGGCAACAGGCATCTAGTTCCAGCAGCTGTAAAATTTTTACAAACACAGGGTGAAGAAAGACACTGTGAAAAATGAGTTATTCCATGACAGGCAGATGGTAGGGACATAATCACCAATATTACAGGTGGTAATTGAAAACTACATGGACAATATAGAAAGTGAAATATAGATAGTGAAAGTGATTTCCATATGTTTAATTACAATGATTTAGTCATCACTAATATGCACTTTAGTTTGTTTAAACAGGGTTTCAGTTTTGTCCCAGCCCATTCAGCTTCATTATCACATACATTATTTGATTCAAAAATGTCTACTCATAAGTTGAATTTATCATTAGTATTTAAGAACATGAACAATAGCAATGAGAAAAGGAATGGGTTTAAAAAGGAATAGTACCTATAACCCCTCATTGCATCTACAGTTGACTTGTATGAAAAAGTTTGTGACTATGAGTTGAGAAAACTCAACAGCAGAAAACATTTTAGGTTTAATTTGTCACAAGCTGAAAGGGAGTTGCTGGCCATAATTTCCAAGGAAAAGAGGTATCACTTCATGAAATCTGAGAGGGGGAGAGGGTTAGTTACTACCAACTATGATGACTATGTGTATAAGATGTACTGTATTTTGTTGAGCAATGAAACTTATTTTTAGACAGTGCTCAATGAAGTAAATATTACGTATAGAAATAGAGATGTGATGTTAAAGGAGTTATATTTAGGTAATGCCATTCACAAAGATTTGTATAACTTTTTGACTGTTGAAAAGCCAGTCATTTCAGGTAATTTTGGTATACCTAATACCACAAAGCAGTTTATGACCTGCCTATGCATCCTGTAGTGGATGTCAGTGGTTTTAAGACATAGCCACTAGCCATCTTTATAGATGTTAAACTAAAAGCTTTTATGTATGTATTGCCTTGAAAGATTCTTGGCAATTTTTGAAGGATGTTAAGGATGCTCTATTGATACCAGATCTTAAATGTGTTACTATTATTACAATCAATTTGTTTTCAGTCATTCTCCATACTACGACTTTAGAATAGTTAGATGAAGTGGTTTAACAACTAGATTTGACTGATGCTGTAAATTTTAGACTATTTCTTTCATGGAAGCAATGCTTTACGATAATTTTATTTTCTTTGAAGGACAGTATTATTTACAGCATACAGGCATTGCTATGGGGTGACATGCAACAAGTTACACAAACATTCTTCTTAGCTTTTGGGAAAACAAGTTGTTTTTCCCTCAAAGTACTACAAATTTTGTAAATTTCATGGGTGTTACCTAGATGATATCTGTTTATTTTGATCTTGGACTGAAACTGAATTAAAATAAGTTCCAGATTTTCTTAAAAATATAGTGCTTCAAGAAATTTCTAACTTGAAGAAAATATTTAGGGACAGAGGATACTGCAAGTTATTCATAGAAATGTTTTGGGAGGATTTGTATGACAAATATAAAAAGGCCTACTCTAAGGGACGACAACAGCATTAATGCAATGGCAGCAACATGTAGTACCAATTGTCAATGTGGCAATTTCATTACTACCGTTTCCATTAATAGTGGTGTTGTTACACATACTATAAAGAAGAATTGGGAAATATTTAAAGTAGCCAACAGTCTGAGTAAATTATTTCCCTCTACAGTAATAATTAGTTTCAGGAAAGGGACAAATACTAAGAACTTATTGGAGAGATTGTTCTTCATTAAAAAGGAAAAGAATTGGCATTCAGATACAATGGTTGCAATATCTACAGCTGTATTTTACAGGGTGGCAGCTTTAAATACTTTATGGTTAAACTTGTAGGTCAAAGGGAGTATATACACAGGTTTATGCCACTCTTGTTTGACATTTTATACAGTAAAAGGCAGAAAATTGCAGGAATGTGTACTTGAACACATATATGATATTAAAAGAAAATACATTAAAGAAAATACAATAAGAACACCATGTATAAACATTCTATTGACCGCATAGCTTTCAAAAAGTTTAATTTTATTATTTTGGAAAGAATAACTCTGAATTCAAAATGAAGTCTCTGGGAGGAGATAATAGAAGTTAAGGAACGTTTATGGCAGCAGAAGCTAGATGTGTGTCACCTTCCAGGTATCAGTGAGAATGTGTCTCTTGTGTGTTATTTGAAAATGAAGGCTGCCAAATTGTGGTTTTTGAACTCAGTTTGAAATATACATTTCTTCATATTTTAATCCTAATTTAACAATTTAATGACTTTATATATGAATATGTCATTTAGTATTCCCTGATTTAAATGCATTTATTCATTATTTTTATTTAATGTATTTCAGTGTATTTTTCTTGTACATGTACCTTTAAATGCTCTATGTGGTTAGTTCAGCAGTCACATGATTAAACAAGTCATGGTATATAACAGCTTGCTGACAGAACAGTTAACATTTGGTTCTGAAAAAGTATTTACGTTTTCCGAAAGGCAAATGTGCTTCACCATTAAAAAAAAAAAAAAAAAATCATTGTTACTGCTGTGGTTGCTTTCTCAATGGCGTGCTGATAATTGTTTCTGAGTTCGGTAACTTTGTATGGTTTTCAACACACCTAGAGTGGTTTTTGTGGATATACGACTATCTATCTATCTATCTATCTATCTATCTATCTATCTATCTATCTATCTATCTATCTATCTATCTACCTATTTTGCTCCAGTCCTTCTTCTGGCCATCAAACTCTCTGTCACAATATCCTACAGACCCATTTGTTATCCCTGGGAGCTATAAGTCTCATTTATTCCCTCAGACCAAGGGCCAATTAGACTGGACTGGCAGTGAGGCCATCATCTGTGAGGAGTTTTTTTTGCCTTTATGGCCTTATCCTTCACTGTGCAACCTGCTGAGGGTTGGATGTACAATGAACATCAGAAGGGGGCATCTCATTCCCTTCCACAGTGATGTAGCCCCTTCTAGACTGCCCTGCCTCTTTCTTGATGACAGTATTCCCATGTGGTCTCTTATATCTGATGGGGCTCTAACATGATGGTTAAGTCACATTATTCCTCCCCCATCTTGAATCATCTCCAACAGATGCCCAACCCACTAATTGAATGTGGGTCACTTGTGTCATAAATAGGACTTTATCCCTCTGTACTTTTGAAGCTGGCATGCAGTAGTTATATACTTTAAGGGAGAATGAGGGTAAAGTCCCCACACTGGGGAACTGGATTGGGGCATGACCCCTCAGAAAGTGCTTTATGTATTAATAGACACTAAGGGTTGCTTTATTTGTTTGTGCCTTTTCGGCTTTTCCCGGTTAGGGGTCTCCACAGTGGAACTCCGGTCCGCTAATGATTGGTATTTGATTTTTACGTGCCGAGTTACCAGCCCTGACGTACAACCTTCAACTAAGGTACGCCCATTCACGCATGTCTCTACGTAGAAGACGCTCTAGCTGAGAATCGAACCGGACAGCGTCTTACTGCGAGGTGACAACGCTACCGCAGCACCACCACCATGGTTAAGGGTTGCTTTATACATGATTTTAAATGTTTTCAATTGTTTGTTTAACTGCTCTTAGATTATTCATTTTATTCTGTTGCTGCTGTTGTGTCTGTTTGATATTTTTTGGAATTGTGTTAATCAGGATTTTTTACTGTTTTTTCTTTCTTCTTTTTATTTATTTATTTATTTGTAAGTCTAGTTTAGTCACAACTCAGTTTTTTTAGTTACTATCTATTTACTGAATAAGAACAGAAGTTCATATAAGATAGCTTATATATCATGCAGATGTGATGGAAGCAGGTCTAAGGTTTATAGGGAAGACTTAGCAGCTATCTTACTAGAATGACAGCTCTACTTATAATTTTTTATATTTCATACATTAATCTGTGAATATCTGTACATGGAGCATTTCTCCCCGGGCCTCCACTGAAAATTGGCTTTGTTCCAAGTCGGACTTTCCCAGTTAACAAATGTTAAATAAATAAATAAAATAAAAGCAAAAACACTGAGATGATATGAAAGTGGTTCCTTGATACATTTTCTTCTTTTGAAGAGTGTTACAAAGTAGTGAAAGGATATAGTCTGGTTTATAAGCCAGCAATGTTATATCTGCATGTTTCACAGATTAATGTGATGTTTAAGAAGCAAACATATTTGTAATTATACAGGTTATTTTTTGTATAATGTATCCTACTTTTTCTGCTGTGCTGCTCTACTTCTTGAGGAACTGCACCATTTGTATTAATTGTTATGGTACAATGTTTAATTAGTAATGAAATTTATGGAAGAGATTGCTTTAACAAAATATAATATAATGCATAATATAATATAATTTAATATAATATGATATATCACAAAAACAGGCGTAGATGGTAGAATGTGCTCCAAAATGAACTTTAATAAAATGATTAGTGCTTTCACATCAGAAACACACAAAACTGATAATTCCTACAAATTAACCCACGTACATCTGAAATAAAAAGCATCATAACTATAATATATATATATATATATATATATATATATATATATATATATATATATATATTCATGTTGTTGTGTCTTTCGGCTTTTCCCGGTTAGGGGTTGCCACAGCGGAACTCCAGTCCGCTAATGTGATTGGCAGTAGATTTTTACGTGCCGAGTTGCCAGCTCTGACGCACAACCTTCAATGAAGGTACGCCCATTCATGCATGTCTCTACACAGAAGACGCTCTAGCTGAGAATCGATCAGGACGTCTTACTGTGAGGTGACAACGCTACCGGAGCACCACCACCGCAGTCTATATATATATATATATATATATATATATATATATATATATATTCATATATATAAAATATTAAAATATATGTATATATAAAAAAATAGTAAATATCGGCTGCTTAGGTGCCAATAAGTAAATGTAGATAGTCAGAGGAATATACGGCAGAAAATAGTAACTGAAGCGCGCCAAATTCAAAAGGCGCTGGTTACGTGGTCAATGTATATATGAAATACGTAAAGCTCTTCATTACTGACTCGATTTAAATTTCCATAAGAAAACCAACAGAATTCATATAATCAAGGTTTTGATCCTTAAGCCGATAGTATATGTACTCGCTTTACTTAGAATATTGTTTGATTTTTTAAATGCTATTCTTATATATTCCATTATGTGATAAGTTGTATGGGAATAAAACATTGGCTTTGTGCTGCTTTTAGTGATATCTCCTATCGAGATTAAATGTATTTTTATTCTGAAGCTGATAGCATATATAGTTGCTTCATTTATAATACAGTTTGATTTTTATGTCATTATTATATGTAGTATAATGTAATAAGCATCCAAACAGTAGAAATACAAAATCTTGTTTTAATAAATATATTAGATTTTATATTTTTAATTAATTACTAAGAGGAAGTGATGTCAGTACTAATTAAAGTATATAAGTGATTCATTTTTTAATTATTTATGGCCTGATGAAGCCTACGGGTGAAAGCGCTAGCCGTATGTTTGTTTTACAATAAATTCACGCTTTTATACAATATCGTGCTTGTTCTTGTTTACATTGGAATATATATTGTTGGACATCAATCGTTGGTGAAGTGAATACTGCCAGATTGAAACAGAGTGAAGTATGTTTAGAGAACCTTGATTATATGAATTCTGTTGGTTTTCTTATGGAAATTTAAATCGAGTCAGTAACGAAGAGCTTTACGTATTTCATATATACTTTGACCACGTAACCAGCGCCTTTTGAATTTGGCGCGCTTCAGTTACTATTTTCTGCCGTATATTCCTCTGACTATCTACATTAAAATATATGTGATGAATGTATCTAGAAGTAAAATAAATTAATCTATCTACACTGTGCTTTAAGTTTCAAAACACAGCCAATGGATGCTACTTCATTTAATCCAGGATAGCCTACAGCAGCTAAATGTAAAATCCAGAACAATTCCTTCTTTTCCAGTAGCAATTGCCATGGACCCCCCCCCCCCCCATTTGGTAGTATTTGCTCAATAACAAAAAAATTAAAACAATGCCTGGGGAACTCAAGTGTGTGTCTATACACAGCATTGTTTTTTTTTAACTTTAATGTCATAAATATGTTCATAGATACATCATTTTAATTTGCATTCTGTTTTCCCTATGCAAAAAGCACAGCAATGTTGACATAGGGCCCCATACACCACCCCCATGCTATTGCAATTAAAGCTACCTCTCATCTGGGAAATATAACCATTGATATCAAACAGTTCCCCTGTGTAAATATAGCTACAGTAAGAACAACATCCACACTTGGACATCTGAGGAATTTTACAATATTATCATTCTTACTTGATTTTTCCACTAAGTTTTTAAGATTCAGTCCTCTAAACCAAACAATAGAAGGTTTCTCACACAGTTTTGTTCTGACAGCCCCATCTTAAGTAATAATATGCCAATTTCTAAAAATGATATCACACACGTTTGGTGGTCCACAGTAAATCTAGTGATAAAAGATAGTCTGAAATTCATATTTACTGTATTTATATTGTTATTAACTACTGCTACCATATCAGTAATATCATTATTAGATGGCAAATTCACTTTACCCCCAAGAATGGGGAAATAAAAATTGGACCTTCGTTTGGCCACAGCTTCCCCCCTAATCTCTTCTACAAACCATCAGGGATACCCTCTTTTTAAGAAACATTTGTTCTAACCCATTACACTCCAAGAGAAAATGATCAAAAATGGACACCATTCTTGTGGCCCTCACAAATTGTCCCTTGACCACTGCCTTTTTCTGGGTTAAGGGATGCAGACTATCAAAATGTAGGAAAGAGTTTAAGTAAGTGAGTTTTCTGTAAATGGAAGAAACATATTTACAGTTCACTCTATCCTATATCATTTTTAAAAATTGGCATATTATTACTGAAGATGGGACTGTCAGAACAAAACTGTGTGAAAAATATTCTATTGTTTGGGCTAGAGGGCTGAATCTTAAAAACTTAGTAGAAAAATCAAGTAAGAATTATAGTATTGTTAAAATTCCCCAGATGTCCAAGTGTGGATGTTGTTCTTACTGTAGCTATATTTACTCAGGAGAACTGTTTGATATCAATGGTTATATTTTACGGATGAGAGGTAGATTTAATTGCAATAACATGGGGGTGGTGTATGGGGCCCTATGTCAACATTATTGTGCTTTTTACATAGGGAAAACATAACGCAAGATAAAATGCCGTATCTATGAACATATTTATGACATTAAAGTTAAAACAAACACCAACACTTTGTATAGACACACACTTGAGTTCCCCGGGCATTGTTTTAAATTTTTTGTTATTGAGCAAATACTACCAAATGAGAGGGGGGTGGTCGATGGCAATTGCTATTGGAAAAGAAGAAATTGTTCTGGATTTTACGTTTAGCTGCTATAGGCTATCCTGGATTAAATGAAGTAGCATCCACTATCTGTGTTTTGAAACTTAAAGCACAGTGTAGATAGATTAATTTATTTTACTTCTAGATACATTCATCACATATATTTTAATATTTTATACCTATGTGTGTGTATATATATATATATATATATATATATATTTATTATGGTTATGATGTTTTTATTTCAAATGTACGTGGGTTAATTTTGTGGGAATTATCAGTTTTGTGTGTTTTTGTTTTTCTGTTTCTTTAAAAATTGAATATGGAAATGTCATGTGATTTTTGGCTTAGTTAAAATGGAACAAGGGAATGCTGTGGTTAATCAGATGACGTTTTGTATTTTACTTAACAAAAGCGCTAATCATTTTTTTAAAGTTTGTTTTGGAGCACATTCTACCATCTGTTTTTGTGGTTAACCTGTTGGTGCCTTTTGGTTTGCTGTGGTTTGTTGCCTTGGCTTGGATGGCTTCTGGAATTGTGTCTCCTTCACCTCTGTTTTTTACTGGGGAAGAGGCTAATAAGAATATTGGTGAGCTAACCTTGCTCATTCAACATCTCACCCAAAAGGTAGACTCTTTATCTGAAGAACTGTATTGTTTGAGACCGGGGCTGCAACCTCCTACAACTCTGGATGATAATACTATCAATACCAACTTGTCCTCATTATCTAATGGTCAAGGGAATTTTGGTCGGCCTGTGGGTGTTTCTATGAAAACAAATGACAATTGTCCAAATTTACAAGACTGGTTAAGACAGGGCATTCCTTTCTCTCATAATACAAACATCAACACTGGTCGGTCCCTGAGAGAGAGCCTGGATACCTACCATCATAACCTCTTGAAGGTTCGTGAATTGCAGACTGAAAATTCATACCTTTTAGAATGTGCTAAATGCAAACAAGTGCCAAAAGGGCTAAGGATGTGGAAATATCCTTCAGTTCTTATCAAAGACTCTGTTATGCACAAAGAATTGTTGCTTCTATTTGATTGCTTCGGTTGTGAATACATGGAAGTGTTAGTGAGGTTTAACACACAGACTATTGAACAGCTGATGAAAAACACTGAAGCCCTGGACATAGTTATTAAATCTGACCTGCTTTTCCAACAATACGCCATTGATTATCAGTGTATTTTTAATAATATTGATAATGTAATTCACAGCATTAAAACAAGGAAGCTAGAAAAAACTGAGGTGGGACTTTGATGATTATGCTGCAGGAAGGGCGTACCCACAATCACCAGGCTCGCAACAGTGGAACCAGTAGCGTTCATATGAGCAGAATATACCTAATGAGGCTGTAATGGAATCTAATCATGAGGATGGCTCTGTTCCTTTAGAACAGCAGAATGTATGGCATTTGGAACGGATTTGAGAGAGGACTTAGCAGGGGCAGAATCAACAAGTGAATCAACAATGGAATCAATCCCGATTCCATCAGTGGACCTCTTACTCAACACGACAGCAGCCGTGGAAGTGGAATCAGGGGCGACAACATCTGAACTGGGTTTGGAGGTTATTTTGAGATCCTCTGGTGATTTTAAGGTATTTAACTACAGCTCTTTTCCCTTTTCAGTTGATGTTGCAAATTTATTTGCAAAAGGCCTCACCTTCGTTCCTACGGCCCATACTGACATTTCTCAGGTGCTCATAGACCTTAAACTTTTCATTCACAAGCTTAACTTTAAAATTTTATTTAAGGACAGCAGCAGTGAGTTTGGGTCTGTGATTCAGACACCTAGCATTTGTAACCCCCAACGCACCCCATATTTGGTATCTTTGAAAAACTGTGTGAGTTGGATCTTCGGCATATGTGTAAATTTCATGGACATTTTAGTAGTAATTTGAACAGCACTGAACTTTCATTATTACAAGATCTTCATTTCCATAAAGTTCGGGTTATACAGCCTGACAAGGGGGGTTGTTATTATGAACTATCAGGATTACGTTGATAAAATGTACAACATTTTATTTAGTGATGTGTATTGTCAGGTTTCCAGGAATGAAGTTTATATGGGGTATAATAAGATCTATCTGCAACTTAGGGACATGCTATTGGAAGAACGGATTACCTTTGATGTTTTTAGGTTTTTAAAGTCTGACTTTCCTACAATTCCTACCATATTTGGACTGCCCAATTTACATAAACGGCTTGTAGACCCCCCTTTTCGTCCCATCGTGGATGCCCATAACTCTATTATCTCACCTTTGGCCAAGTATCTTGATTTACAGCTTAAACCACTATTAAAAGAAGAACATTTATGCATTCATTCATGGGACTTCTTGAGCAAATGTAATGATGTTTGTTTCAATGAGTCCTATGTTTTTATTACCGTAGATGTCAAAGACTTGTTTTCTGTAATCCCCCATACTTTAGGCCTTGAATGGTTTGAGAATTATTTGTTGGACAAGGGATTACCACAGAGCAATATTAATACCTACGTGGAAATGTTGAAGATTGTTTTAAAGAATAATTTCATCTATTTTGATGCACAATTTTTTTACAACAAACGGGGGTTGCAATGGGATCAGCTTGCGGCCCTCTCTTTGCTAACATAGTCGTGTGTGAATGGGAACGTAGGTTTCTCTTTGTATAAGCTGGGTTTCATGACTGTGTATTGTATTTACGATACCTTGATGGTTTGTTTTTTTTATCTGGAAAGGTGATATGGACTCTATTTCCATCTTATTGGAGTATATAAATCAAACAACAGATTTTTTGGAATTTTCATATAATATTGGAGTTTAACAAATTTTCTATTTGGAAGTTTTTTGAGGAAGGACAGGGTGAACTGTAAATATGTTTCTTCCATTTATAGAAACCCACTTACTCAAACTCCTTCCTACATTTTGATAGTCTACATCCCTTAACCCAGAAAAAGGCAGTGGTCAAGGGACAATTTGTGAGGGCCACAAGAATGGTGTCCATTTTTGATCATTTTCTCTTGGAGTGTAATGGGTTAGAACAAATGCTTCTTAAAAAGAGGGTATCCCTGATGGTTTGTAGAAGAGATTAGGGGGGAAGCTGTGGCCAAACGAAGGTCCAATTTTTATTTCCCCATTCTTGGGGGTAAAGTGGATTTGCCATCTAATAATGATAATATAAATACAGTAAATATGAATTTCAGACTATCTTTTATCAGTAGATTTACTGTGGACCATCAAAAAGTGTGAGATATCATTTTTAAAAATTGGTATATTATTACTCAAGATGGGGCTGTCAGAAAAAAACTGTGTGAAAAAACTTCTATTGTTTGGTCTAGAGGACTGAATCTTAAAATCTTAGTGGAAAAATCAAGTAAGAATGATAATATTGTAAAATTCAGCAGATGTCTAAGTGTGGATGTTGTTCTTACTGTAGCTATATTTACTCAGGGGAACTGTTTGATATCAATGGTTATATTTTCCGGACGAGAGGTAGATTTAATTGCAATAGCATGGGGGTGGTGTATGGGGCCCTATGTCAACATTGTTGTGCTTTTTACATAGGGAAAACAGAATGCAAGCTAAAATGCAGTATCTATGAACATATTTATGTCATTAAAGTTAAAAAAAACACCAATGCTTTGAACAGACACACACTTGAGTTCCCTGGGCATTGTTTAAAATTTTTTGTTATTGAGCAAGTACTACCAAATGAGGGGGGGGGGGGTCCATGGCAATTGCTACTGGAAAAGAAGGAATTGTCTGGATTTTACTTTTAGCTGCTGTAGGCTATCCTGGATTAGATGAAGTAGCATCCATTGGCTGTGTTTTGAAACTTAAAGCACAGTGTAGATAGATTCATTTATTTTACTTCTAGGTACATTCATCTCATATATTTTATACATATGGATATATATATATATTTATTATGGTTATGAAGTTTTTATTTCAAATGTACGTGGGTTCATTTTGTGGGAATTATCAGTTTTATGTGTTTCTGTTTTTCTGTTTCTTTAAAAATTGAATATGGAAATGTCATGTGATTTTTGGCTTAGATAAAATGGGAAGAAGGGAATGCTGTGATTGATCTGATGAAGTTTTGTATTTTACTTAACAAATGCACTAATCTTTTTATTAAAATTCGTTTTGGAGCACATTCTACCATCTACGCCTGTTTTTGTGGTTAACCTGTTGGTGCCTTTTGGTTTGCTATAATATGATATACGATATAGTATATAATATAATATAGCATAATATAATATATAATATAATATAATATATGATGCATAATATATAATATAATATAATATAATATAATATAATATAATATAATATAATATAATATAATATGAAATGTCTGTTCCTTGAAAGACTAATTTCATACAATTATAGGGAGCACCATGGTACTAAAATTCCAATAAAGCAAATAATGAAGAAGTAATATCATCATCATCATCATCAATCCCCTTTCCCCATTTTTACATGGAATTGGGATTGCCACATCAACTCCCACAACCCTTTTCTATTCAAAGCCACTTTTCTATCTTAAACCTATGCCCCTGCATAGTAACATTAGTCAGGTCTATATCAGATCATCAAAATGGCTCATTATCGAATGCCGTAACGTCGAACTGCAAAACCCGAACCCTAACAATATCGAAACCTCAAAACAGCAAATTTTTTCCCAGGAAAAAAATTTGCTGTTCTGAGAAACACACACACACACCACAAGCACACTAAAAAGCAGCAACACACATATACATTTAAAAGTTACCTCTAACCCTACACTACACTGCACATACACTACTATCTATCCACTTACCTTAACCCAGACCCTAACCCTAAGGTCTGTCACTATCGCACACTCACCTCCCCTGCACCCTAACCCTAACTCAGTTAACTTGCCCCTAACTCCAAATTCTCACTATCGCACACTCACCTCACCCACACCCTAACCCTAACTCAGTTAACCTGCCCCTAACCCCAAATTCTGTCACAATCGCACACTTACCTGACCCGCGCCCTAACTGTAACTCACCCAACCCATGCCCTAACCCGAATGTCTGCATAATCACAGACTTACCTTAACCCAACCTGTAACTTTCCACCGCATCGCTGAAAACAGTGAAGCCACAACAACGGCCAACCAAATTATTTCCCTAGGAAAGAATTCGGTTTTGTGCAGCTTCACTGTTTTCAGCTTTCGCAATATTGGGTTTGATATTAGATCATTCGAAATTCTGGCATTTTGATGATCTAATATAGACCCGCATTAGTCTACATTACTCCATCAGCTAGTACCGTCAATGTGTCTACTAAATAATCCCTTGCTTGTAGCATGTGACACATTTGCTTGCTGTCATTTACACTAAAAGGCAAGTGCCCTAAATTCCACTAGCCTGATCTTGCTTAATTACTTCTCCCTCCCAACACTTAGCCCTCTTCAACTGTATAGCCCTACCATGACCCTAACTCTAACCCTAAAACTCCCACCCAGTTTCTTACCAAAATGCATGCACCCTAACCTTAGAACTGCACTCCCCTTTTTAAACCTAAAATCCCGGATCGCTCTCAACCTAAAACGCCACTCCTGCATCCTTAACCTAAAGTCCCAGATTGCTCCCTAAACCTGTGATTTTTCTCTTATTCTGAAATGTGTGATACAATTGCTCTAACTTAGTTAAAAGGTGTTAAGATTTTAATTTAGTAATTTAGATACCACATGTAAATAGTAAGAAAGTGTATTGTCCTTTTAAATATTATACATTTGATATAAGATATACTAATACATTTGAATGCAGTTGATTAAACTTTATTTCTGTACATAAAGGTTGATAGAAGTTGTGGGAAAAATATGTATTTATCACCATTTTTACATCCTTGCAGAAAAACATTTTTAACTTTTGTTGCTCCTTTACACAAATTTGTGGTGAACAGATCAGTCACTTCATTTACATGTGATGCTAACAATTTATTAAAGTGCTTGCAGCAAAAAAAAACATTTATATTGACAGTCATGTAGAATGTTTAACACAAATCACAGAATGATCTTCAACAGGTTTAAATTATAATGCTCTTGGTGATCTCTTCTGCATTTACAAGTCATTTTAAAGGGGATATTTACAGACAATTGATTACTAATTCCTCAATGCTCAGTTTTCTGAGTACACTTGGTGAAAAGTTCACTAACTCAACTTTGATTCCAATACTGCCTGCAGCAGAAAATCTTTACCTTCAAGCTGGCTCCATGGAACAGAGGGATGAAGCCCTATCACCTAGATGGACTAGGTTTATTAGAGACCTGGACACTGGAGAAGCTGGCTGGAGAGGGAAAGAGAGAGGACTGATGAGGTAAAGACTGATTACCTTCTCCTTGTGGAATAGTTGGAGGTCATGTGTTCTGTGATGAGCACTCAAGCTTCAATCTACTGCAGAGACCTGAAATGGGTGAAGGCACCTACTTTCAAGGGGTGAGTGGTGGGTTTGGTGGTAGTGTCACTTGCAGAAGCAAGTCACAAGTTCTGACATTGTCCTACTGCATGATCATCCCTTGCAGCCCTGCAGACATGCACAGGTGAAAAGTAGACAAGAAGAGAACATACCTAAATGGCTGCTGGATGCCTGCCTGGTGGATGAATATTCTAACAGGGAATTCATGGGCAGAGTTACAGCAATCAGCCGGTATCTGAAGAGATACAAGATTTGCTGATAAATATGAATGTTGTCAATTAAAATGTATTTCTATATATAAATTAAAAAAAATGTGGACAAAAGTAAATGTTTTTCACTATTGAAAAATAGGGGGAATTTAAAATGTGTCCCTCTTGAAATACATTGTAGAAACATAGGGTTGCAATGGTTTAGTAATCATCCAACATTAACTTATCTTTCAAGTGCCCATTGTCTGTTAGATAAGCTCCAATTTCCCCGCTCACGCACACATACAAAAAAAAAAAATCCAGATTGAAAATTATAGGCATAGAAGGTAAAATTGCTAACATAAATGTGTACAGAGGTTATAGTTTTGCAGAAAAAATATATATTTTTTTTGTTTCAAACTCATTTGCTTCCAACAATTTTCAGTGCGCCTCAAACAACTGTCCTGCAGTGTATTTTTGACTGGTCAATTTACGTATCCACATTGTCTGCCTCTTATAAATACATGAAGGAAATGCTACTAATGTCTAGCAGTTATCACAGAGGATTAAGGTGAGAAGTATTAATGAGTTACTACTAGTGTTATAGAGTTTGATTCCCTCAGCCATCATTTGCTTCTTCTATGACTCTAAACAAGTCTTTAAACCAGATGCTGCTCCTAGGCTGAGGCTTTAAAAGGTCCATGTGGATCAGCGCTCTACCACAGTTAGTTAACAAATGTGAGTAAATGGAACCTCATTTGAGGTGCCTTATTTACTTCACATTACCTCTGGGGAACAGTAATTGTTATATAATAGCTGTTATCTCTTTATTTAACTGCTTCTGTAATAAGTTGCTCATTGCTAAGTTACCCAAGGCCAGCAGGCATTATAACAATCATTACATAGCAAAAGATCAAACACAAGGGGAGTTAGATCAAATATATTAACTAGGCCAAAACTGTCTTGTGTTACAAAATATTGAGGAAGTAGTGAATAAATGAATAGTTTTAGAGTATAGAAAGAAGGTTGAACACTCTGATTTCTGATTTCTGAGAGAATAATTCTCATTTCAGTCCTTTTTAATGCCTTCACAACATATACTGCAAAAGGGATGAAAAACAATCTTTGCTTTTTATAAACAATTCAAAGATGTGTAGTAGGTTAGCATACCAAGTGGAATAAAGCAAGAATGTCTTCAGGGATCTGCGTGTGTGAGCTGAAATATATTGGTTATAATTCAGTATAAAAATAATTTAATTACACACTTAGCTTAAGATAAGCAGTAAATGATGGCATGTGTGTGTGTGTGTGTGTGTGTGTGTGTGTGTGTGTGTGTGTGTGTGTGTGTGAGTGAGAGAGAGAAACTATTTTTTAGTTCAGAGCACAGGGATTTTTGAATAATTATAACAGAGGAACTCATCATGACTAGTTAGTGGAGAAGTAAAGTTGAATGGGTCAACAGCTAGACTGTGTAATTAGGACTATTTGATTATTCTGAAGTATGACATCATGAATCTAGGAAATCTAAGATCATTTCCTTTGAGTGACATTCCCTGAGGAATAAATTGTGACCAGCCCTAATGATAATGATTTCATCACTGATCAAGATTTGATCAGTGGAGCTAGGCTCAGTTATGAATTATAAAATTAAAAACAAGAAAAACAGAAAAAAAGAAGAAAGATGAGCTGCCTTTAAGCACAAGATTTACCATTTGTGAATTCAGGCTACTTCCCAGCTCAATACAGTCACCCACAACAGTTAGTCAACCCTACTATAGAGCAACAAAAGCCACCATGAATGGTCTGCATGCTAGTTTATTGTCAGTATAATTTTAATTTTATAGCTTTCTTTCTGGTTCTGTAGCATAATTATTTGATCTTGTGTGCACAGTGTTAGCGATCATATTAATAGAACAATGAAGTTTCCACCCAACAGCTTCATCTGTTGTATTGCCTCAGCTTTCATGTTCTGCTGGAGAGTAGCTGAATCATCCTGCAAGTGACAAGGAATTGATTATTTTGATTGCATGCCTGGCTGTGTACCTAGCTCAACCACAGGTGTGCATGATTTGTTTGCAGCCGTACAGTTCACAGTTTTGGCATTAGTGCTTATTCATCAGGAATTAGCTGTTAATATCCATAGTAATTATTTGAATAGAGTCATTTATGAAGCTCTAATAATGGTGAGCATTACAAGGAGAAACAAAGATGTGTCATTAGTGCTTGCAGACCTTTGCAGAGGAATCATCTAGACTGTTTCATCTTATTTTGGAAGATATAAGCCAGCAAAGAAGCAGAACAAGTAGAGGCTGTAAATATAGGCTACAAAAGTGAAAAGGCAGCAGTACCCCCTACCACAAAATGGAAAGCTGTATTGACATATTATTTAAGGACATAAGAAAGTGGAGAATATGATAAGCATATAGGTATGATGTGTTAAGTAAGCTGCTGAGTGTTAACATCATTAATAAATAAGATGGGCAGGAGCTACAAACCATGTGAGTAATACAAAATTTAACAACCAATAATGTAAATATTTCACCACAGAAAGGGTGGTGTTGGTTGCTTGAGCTAGATCAGTAGCATAAAAAAATTATAAATTCAAAAGTGGTGCTGCAATCCATATATTCATTAATTGTAGTACACACTCATAAAAAAGTGAAAAACGTGGAAATGCAATATCCAGATTGCAAAATAAGGCATTTTTTTTAACAGAGAAAGGCTAGAAAGGCCAGGTGGTCCTTATCATTCACAGAATACATGTATGTAAAAATGAAGTATGCATTGTTTTCAGAACAAATGTGGATGTGAAAAAGTTTGAAACTTGACAATAGTCAGAAAACTTAGTACTAAAAAACACTTTTCAAAACTGACATCAAAGCCTACAGGCAACATAGCACCAAAAGGCCAGGTGTCATTTTACTGCCGGCTTATCTCTCAGGAATAGTGGTCTGTCATGCTGAGGAACAACGTGTGATAATTAAGCTGAAGAAGTAGATACAGCAGCATTTCAAACTTCATGAAATAAACCAGAGGGAGCAAACACACCCTAAAGTCTCATCATCTCACTATAAATGAGATGCTTTATGCCTGAACCCCAATTCTACTGACTGATGTGTGCCGATTCTGGCATCTAGAAGGAAACAGCTGTATCCTTACCCAAGTGTCAGTGCTGATTGCTGAGAAAGTTATTAGTGCAGGAAGGGCTTTTATCACTGACAGAATGCCAGCATTTCTGACTGGATTGCTGGCATATGATTTCAAAACATATTAGATGAAAAAGAGTAGCAGTATTCATCTGGTATGGAGAGGATGACTTTTTTGCTAATGTAACTGACAGTGGTGTTAGATCTCCACGAAACTGTCTCGGAGGCTGAATGCATACATTCAGAAAACCATCAGTGGAAAGTAGCACACATATCCCCAAAAAACAGAGTTTAAGAGCTAAGAAAAATGCAGTGTTTCACTGGTAGACTGATGCATAGCTACAGCAATATTTTACAAAACTTTTGCACAAAATATACTGTGGTCCTTAGTGTTTTACTGTTTTACTAATCTACATTATTATTATTATTATTATTATTATTATTATTATTATTATTATCATTTTAAATGCGTTGATTGGTCACTTCTCTGCCACATTATGCTTATGTTGATTTCTTTCTCCTGAATTTTTTTGCCGCAGTCCAAATTAATTTTTTCAATGAGAATGACTTAGGAGCACTTTTAACTGTTCGGGTTACAGTCTCACAAATGTAGAAATCCAGTATCCTGAATAGTGCTTCCAGACTATATTTTTGTATATTTTCTTCTAGTAGAGAGCGTCATTCTGTCTCTTTCTCTCCTCCCTCTGTCAGGACTGTGTAGGACCACATACGGCTTACATTACAATATTGAATTTGTTCTAATCCTATGAATGAATATTAACAGACCATCTTAAGTGCACTGGTCAGCAGTCTGTAGCATTATTTCTCAACTTTTTCAAATTACTCTTACACTGTTTCCCTTTCTGATTTTTGTTTAATTTAGCATGTGAGGCTAGACTCATCTGTCTCAAATGGACATAATGCAGCATAGCCTTGCTTCATCTTGTCATTGGATAGAGTAAAAGAAAATGTATCCATGAGGCAAACTGTTACTCGGGTAACCATCCAGTTAGTCTGTTATGCACAATTCTGCTGATCTAAAGTTTTGGCACAAGCAATTCTTTGGCTTAATCTGGCTGTTCATATTTTCCCTTCATTTTCTGTGTTGTATAGCTTCCAGTGCTTAACAATAAATGATCTATCTTTTCATATATAATTTCAAAAAGTTTGTTTGTAAGGTAGGGCACATTGGAGCTTGTGAGAATTCCTAAAAAATAATGTTTGGTATGCTGCTTAATCTGACATGGGGATATATGCAAACTGCTTAAAATAAGCCATACAGTATTGGTCTTGATGAAGGTGAACTGTTGGGCCATGAAAGAACACATTGAACTTAATGACTCATGCCATGAATTATGTACTTAGTTTACTTCAGTTTTATTAGTATAAAGTTCACTAAAATTCTTATTAAAATAGTTTTGCCTCATTTTACTTTAGATGTTTATGAAATGTAATGATGTTGCTGTCATCCTTTTCTGATATAATTAGATAGATGTACATTGTATTTGTGAAACTCAGGTGTTCATACTTGGCAAAGAGCAAGTCTCAAGTTCAGTACTGAAAATGTCACATCAAGTTCATATTAGGACACGAGATGCAAACATGCATAACTTTAAAGGGTATGTTTTTTTCTGAGTCAGAGGATTATTATGGACCTCCCCAGATAATATACAGCAGTAACACTATGCACACATAAAAACAAAAAAGGAAATCAAAGCTATTATAATGCACAATCAAATTATGACCTGTAAGTAAAAGACACAAAAGTAAAATATTATTTAACAGTATAACTTGCATTGTAATACATGATAATTTGGCCACTAAGGACAGGCAAGTGGAGTTAAAAATCAGAGTAGATTTTGTACTAAAATGTTAAATACCGTCCGATTATTAGTACTTAATAGAAACATACCATCTATATATCCATGAACCAAATGGCGATGATACGTTGTTCTGTTGTCTGTTATCATTTGCTTTATATGCATGCTCTTTCTCCATTGCCTGATGCGTTTTGTTTCCTGTGCACACTGGGAATGTTTTAATGTTGCTGGTATTAAAATACATGAAAGACAGCATGTGGTTGAACTACTAAATCAGGAAAAGGAAAAACCCTAATTCCACATTTTGCAGACAGTTTGCACTTTTTTGACTGTGGCATAGTATAATAACAAGAATGAATTAAGGAGCCTGTACATAAATCCCATTTTGTCTTTTTAAGGCACTTTGCTACTTTCATTAGTGCAGAAGTAAGAGATTTCCCATATCCTCTGTGTGCTGCTGCTGCTGGTACTGGTACTGGTATTCCCATTGACTCTAGACGAGATACCGGGCAGCATGATGGAAGGGCTTTTCTGAGAATGGATGGAATGGAATGGCAGTACTGAGCTGTGAACGAAGGGACATAAGTAAACTGCTGATGAGAACAGGGTATTGTGATGGTAACAGAATGAACAATGTATACTGAAGTACCTCAAGAAATACAGCTCACTGAAAATCCATTATATGCATAATTCTGTACCTCACAGCAGCAGTAATAAACTGAGAACTATGTGGAGCCAACATGGATGTACCAGCAAAGTGCACACATAGCCACAGCTATGTTATATATTCTCAAACAGATTAAAATGTGTTATGAATAGACTATGAGTCCATTCATAGGTACATAATGTGCAATGTCATAAACAGTGTATCTAAAAATGATTGTGGGGTATATATATATATATATATATATATATGTGTGTGTGTGTGTGTGTGTGTGTGTGTGTGTGTGTGTGTGTGTATATATATATATATATATATATATATATATATATATATATATATATATAGGGTCTATATTATATTCTCGAAAGCCGACGTCGAATCTGACATTGTCGGTACGAAAATATCAAACGCTCAGAATCCCGAGCGTGTAAATGGAAATCTCTGTAAGGGGAGATTTCCATTTACTGCAATGTAGTGCGGTCTCAGAGTTGGTATATTTAAGTAGCGAGGGGTATGGTTTACCCATTAGGGTAAAAATTTAAAGTTTTGATTTTTTTTTTTTATTTTTGAAGTTATGGAACTTCGACAATATGGTGTTGACCATATTGTATTCGTTGTTCTGTAACTTTGATGTTATAATAAAGACCCTATATATATATATATATATATATATATATATATATATATATATATATATATATATATATATATATATATCTACGCACTCATATCCCTACCGTATATCTGTATCTATCTATCTATATATATCTACATACTCATATTCATACCTTAAATATATATATATATATATATATATATATACACACACACACACACACACACAGGGTAGAGATATGAGTGCTTGACACAAGCAGCATTAGGAACAAAGTTGACAGTGGAATGGAAATAAGCCGTATGGTACCACATGGCTCTCAACTTCTTTTCAAACAATCATGAACAAAGGCAAAATTAATGACAGGCAAACACCCCAAATCAGTGGCAGTTTTTTAAAATATTATTCCATTTCATTACAAATTTAAATGAATAACAAATGTTGCATCAAAATGCATTTTCTGAAGAGAAAGATGTCTGCCTGTCATAACATACAGATTGCAATCCTCGCTGAATCGCCAGCAACTCACAAATTTTAGGAGGGACAGGAAAAATATGATGCATACTCAGAGACACCCAAGAGCTATGGCAATTAGAGGTAGACAAAGTAGAAAAAAAAGGAGAAAAAAGCTGTGAATGTGAAATATGAGTATATAGGATATAAGTTATTTTGGGGGCGTGACACCTATTTTTAATCAAAAATAGGTGGCAACAGGCAGTAAGTAAAGAGTATACAAACTGAAGGAAAAAAACGGAGGGAACGAAAAAGGTGCACATGAAAGCAGGCAAATGAAAACAGCACAAATTGGGATGGTTTTCATACAAATAAGAAGGGACCACAAAGAATATGAACATACAGTCATAGACGTGACATATGCGAACTGACCCTTTGCAAACAGGCCAGACCTCAAAGCACTGTATTTTGGTATTTCAGTGTGAGATAAAATATAGAATATTGCAATACATAGATACTGGCATAGCATGGAATAGTGATTGTTGAGACGCTGGCACCAAGGGAGAAAATCTCATGTACATGGACTGCTGACTGTCACACCTGTGTGTAAGTACCTTCCTTAGAACTGCAGAATCTGTGTTTAGTCATTATTACCTGAACTCTCTGCCAGAGGTTATTGGATATCTTTGCCATGATCATGACTAGTGACCAGGAAGTAATATCCATTATCATGACCAGTGACCAGGAAGTAATATCATCAACCATTTAATCATGCTGACCTTAAAGTTTTCCCTTATTTAAGAATGGGTGACCAGCCAGGGGAGATAAAAGACAACTTCTTCAGGATAACTCCTCTTCCAATGAGTAGCAGGAGCTCTCAATTCATCCAGCAACCCCACATCCATTAGTGGCTTGATTCTCTACCTCCTTGGATATGAAATATCTGGTGACAAATCTGTAAGTAAACGCTCAGAAGAATCAAAGGCAAATAAGTCAATATATCACACTTTGACAATCATGGAAGGTGTCCATAGATGAAATAAGGTGCATACCCAGTATTCAACTGGAAAACTGATACTTGACTGAATAAAATATACTTCTCCCTTCAAAAGAATAGGTACAGCCTACATTTACAAATTCCTCTATAATGCTTTTCATGTTACTGTACTGCCAGCAAGATATTATACATTATGCTAAACCTGAGATTCCAATTTTCATAATCTAACCTACGACATCAGATGCAAACATCGCACCTGTCAACAGTAAATGCAGAACACAAAAACAAAACCCAAAGGCCAACCTGTCACACAAGAAAGCTCATGACCAAAGCAAGAAAGCTGAGTTATAAAAAAGAAGACAAGAAGCTTCATCAGTTTTTTTAAGTAAGTGCTTGAGCTCACTACATTCAAAATCAAAATAGTCACCACAGGACAAAAACAAGCCAGTATATTTCTTTCTATGATTTAATAAAATCTCCAATCCACAGTGCACACACCATGAAACAGATGCATAAAATACTTTTCTCTAGCACCTCGGCTGGTTTAGACTTTTACAGAGTATGCATTCGAAATCCGTTAGTGTCACTGAGCATCAGTTGCCAATAAGGCAAACCAGTGCTTTCATTTGCTCGCAAGAAATGAATAAGGCCATTTGTTCCTCACATAGCCCTAAAAAAAACTGCACACCACGGCCAACCCCAATAATCCACAACCTAGCAAAACAACCACACCAACACCTACCAAACCACACACAATCATCAAACTGAGAGAAGAGAGAGAAAAAAAATCACTTGAAAAATGCATCCAGCAAGAAACGCCATAGGTGGCCCCCACCCACAAACTACCACCAAAGATCACAAATGATCCAGAAGAAAACAATTCAGCCACAGGCATCCACAATACAAGCATCATACAAAGAAACCGTAGAGATAAATGTAACAAAAAGACATCATAAGACAAGTCCACATCCGTTAAACAGCTAATAAATGTGTAACACTGTAACTAAGCAATAGTATTAATTATTAAAATGGCACTTCTGAAAAAACTCTAATATGCAATTTTATATATTAAACTAAAGTAAGTAAAGCAATTTAAAAGGCTAATATTTCTATAAATCAATATCTAAATGAATTAAAATAAAAAAATATAGAAGTAAGTAGGTATAGGAAAGCTGTATGCAGAAGCAACACCAATGCAAGACAAGTATTAAATATATTATAATATTAGAAGGATTATAAAATATTCAGTCCCAATCCAATGACATTATGTATGTTAAGTTTATATAAAGATATGTTAATTGTTAATTTTAAACATCAAACTAGAGAAAGAAGAAAAATAGAATGAAAATTAATTACCTTGGTGAAGAATGCATCCAACCTTCCTTTTTGATTTTAAACATGTTAAAAGGAAAACATATCAGATTAGTACTAAACAATAATAGCTATATACTAAATTAACTAATATTGGAGTATAAGTAAAGAGTCACATTTCTTTTAGCTTCTTTTTTTCTTTTATTACTTTTCCAGCTATTTCTTTCAGTCTGTCTTTTCAAGGTGCTGTTGCTCCAATCCATATATTCTATCCCAGCTGTTATATTTTTTGCTTTCAAGAATGCCATAGCACTGTCTGTTTCCTTGAAGGTTCTGGTTTCATCAAGAAGAAATATTTTAATTCTGGCTGGAAATAGTAAATGGACTTTGATCTGACTTTTCGAAAGTTCCTTTTTTAAAGGCAAAAAAGCACTTCCTCTTGGACAACACAGCAGAAGAATAGTCATTGTCAAACCTTATTATTTTATCCTCTAACTTGATAGAAGATTTTGTCCAGGCTGTTTTAAGGATTAATCGTTTGTACTGTGATGAAAAAAAAAATCTCACAACATTACATTTTGGAGGTGAATTATTTTTAGAGAAAGAAACAACCAGGGACCTGTGTGCTCTTCAATGTCAATTGACATAGCTTTAGGTAAGTCAAGAATTTTAGGGAGCCAGGATGTTATTGTCATACTTTCCCCTTCAATCTTTTCAGGTAAACCAAAGATACGGATGTTGTTTCTCTGAGACCTATTTTCTAGGTCATCTATTTTGTTTAGGAGTAGAGTATTCTGTTTTAGTAAGAATTTAGTTTTGTTTTTGTCTTTAGGCAATCTCCCTTCCATGTCATTTAAGGCATCCTCCATCCCCGATATCTGTATTCTGTGCAGGTTTAAAGACTTCTGTATTTGCTCCATTTGTTTTGAACATTTTTCTTTAAAATTGTCTAACTTGTTATCCATTTTGTCCATCTTCCAGGAAAGGTTTTGTATGCTGGTAAGAACAGACTGAAGTTCTTTTTTCAAAGATGAGTCCTGAGAACTTGTTTTTGTGTGACTCATTCTGGATTATGAGTGAAGACATTTTCTTGACAAAAACTTGACAGGAAAATACTAGTATGTGAAAATACTTTTTTGATATTATCCTTCAGAACAACTCAAAAATGGTAATATTTGGTTAAAAAATGAATAGGATAACTTAGAAGTAAATTTTCCAGTCAGAGATAGAATAGCAGAGCAAGGGAAATCTGCTGCTGGCCTTTCAGCATCTTGGCCACGCCCCTCAATATCTAGGCTTTTTTGAATACTGATGATGTTGCTCTCATGCTCATTAGAAATATCCAGCATGCCATATTATATTCATTACCAAAAACTACATTAGACCTACCATTTCAGGGATAAGTGGTTTTCAGGAAAATGTAGGCTGACTGTTCAATAAAGTGCTAAAACAATTTACAGTAAAAAGCAAATCCTTTGTAGATTGCACTTCTGAGTTTAAAGCTTTAATCACATCATTTGGGAATGCATTTTTTTAGAAAAATTTAGGTATGAGATTTGTTGACCTTCTTGTTGCAGTGGATTCCTTATTATTCCTTTGTTTCCTGTAGTATCAGGCCTCACAACACCCCTGGGTTGGTGTTATTTCCACAGTAACACCCATCCTTTCAGGCACTGTAGTTTGCTTAAATGGCATAGCTTTATTATTTGTTGGTAATAAAATATGGTAAACAAGCCAAAATATAAGACCATATTTTGTATAGAACACACACTGAAAAGCATCGAGTTTGTTTTTTTCAATGCCATCCTTGAAAATACAAATATAAGTACAAATACAAAACAGCTTCTGAGATTAATGCATGTATTAAACCCTTGGGATAAGTGTTGATGTCCATTAGGGTGAACAATTATATAACAATTATATAACTGATGTACAGGCAGTACAAGTTCCTACCATAAGGAGGTAGTTGATTTGGGCATCGCAGGTGAGGACATAGTTTCATTTGGGTAAAAAAACACCATTTAATGTTAGCAGTTCATCTAGCTGAGCTTACTTAACTTTTCCCATACATCAGGGAAATTTTCTGCCATCTGTAGAAATTTCTGAAAATCTTTCCATGCTGAAAAGGCTTGTCTAATGCAGGAAAATCACAACATAAGAGAAACATCTTCTCTAGTCATTAAATGCTGACTTACAACAAAATTTTACATCTGTTTCATATCTGTCACCATTCCATCACACTGTTAATGGAAAAGAAATTGGGTTTCAAATTTATATCAAATTCTTAGTTTCATTGGTAGCTAGTAGACATACAATCCAGACCATTCATGAGCCTTGTTCAAATTTCCAGTTGCCACTAAGCACTCTCTGGTTAAGTGATTTGAGCAAGATCACACAGTAGGCAAACAAAGGTGGAAAGATTTGACCCTGTACCCTCGGCACAGAAAGCAGCTCATTAAAAAGTCAAAGCTTTAGTTCTCTGGGCTATCCCCACCAAAAGGGCAAATATCTATCCCAGCAGAGTGCTGCCCCCCTGACATCTCAGATGCTCAGGTAAGAGCCGCCCTCTCCAAAGCAAAAAACACAGCATCAATGGGACCAGATGGTGTCCCGGGCTGCGTCCTACATGAACTCAAAGAAGAGCTAAACCCAAACATAAAACTACTGTTCAATCTCAGCCTTACTACAGGATATGTGCCCAAAGAGTGGCGTTCAGCAACAGTGGTCCCTCTCCATAAAGGTGGTGCCTCGACGGATCCTGGAAACTATCGCCCCATAAGCCTGACTAGCTTGGTCTGCAAAGCTATGGAAAGGATCATCATGGACCTCATAAATAAAGATATTGGGGACCTACAAACACTGGATCCTACCCAGTTCGGCTTTGTTAAGGGCAGATCCTGCCTCTTAAACCTGGTTGATTTCTTTGAAACAGTCACCAAGGCCATTGACGAGGGGAAGGTGGTCCACACAGCCTACCTGGACCTCGCAAAAGCCTTCAATACAATACCCCACTCGGGCATTATATATAAGCTCACCAGCTTAAATATAAACCCCTATGTCACTAGATGGATTGCAAACTGGCTCAAGGACAGAACCCACATGGTTAGAATTGCTGGAGCCATGTCAGACTCCAAACCAGTTACAAGTGGTGTCCCACAAGGCTCAGTCCTGGGACCTCTCTTGTTCGGTATATATTTCTCGGAGGTACAGGCCAACACGGAAGGACTGTGGCTGACCAAGTTCGCAGATGACTGCAAACTGGGTGCAATAATCGACTCTCCAGCCGACACAAGCATCCTCCAAAAGGGCCTCATAGAAACAGACAACTGGTGCCAGTGCCATGGCCTCAAGCTAAATGCCAAAAGTGTATAGTCATCCCTTTGGCAAAAACAAAGTGCCCACAAATTACCACATAGGTGGAAATCCATTAAGTACAGAAGAAGTAATTAGGGACCTGGGGACCCAAGTTGATAGCAATCTCTCATTTGACAACCACGTGGCCAAAGTGGTTAGAAAAACATTTTATATAGCCCACCTAATCATGAAGGGATTCACATCTAGATTAGGGAGGTCATCGTGCCTCTTTACTCATCCCTCATCAGGCCCATAATTGAGTACAATGCTCCTTTTGGGATGTACCTTACCAGACACCTGCAGCAACTGGAAAGACCCCAAAAGTACCTCACCAAGAGGATCAAAGGGCTCAAACAGATGCCATATGCTGCCGGTTAAAGAAACTCCAGCTCTACTCAGTGGCATACCGCCTGTTCAGAGGCGATCTGTGCCTGACGTATAAAGCCATGTCCAACCCGCAATTAATGGACATGCTGCACCTCAGAAAATCCAAATCCCATTGAGCTACGCGCTTGAGAGACTTGAACCTCAGCACTGAAATAAATAGGACATGCTGGAGGGACAGATTCATAACCCAGAGGCTCCCTTCACTCTGGAATAAAATCCCAGTCCAGGTTAGGCAGAGTCCCTCATTGACTCTCTTCAAGAGGAATCTTGATGAGTGGATGGGAGATCGCAGGTTTACCCCGGGTATCACTTCTGTGTCACTGTTAGATAGAGGCACAGTATACTAACCTCGAAAAAGGGCATAGCAAAATAAATTTAAAATGGGTGGCGAAAGCCAAACACATTCTGGCTAGGCTTATAAATGCCCTAGGGCAGATAGCCTAGTATGAACCTATGAACCTATGAACCTATGAACTGTCCAGCAAATGAATCAGGATAGAATTAATCTATTTACCATAGTATGTTGGCTAAATAGTTTTTGAATAACAGTGATTTGGCAAACTTTTCCTAATTCATGAAAAATAACTGCGGAGGAGCCCAGAGTTAGAGAAGACTTTTGGAGTTTAGTAGTAACTGGAATAAGCAGAACAGAGAAATGGAAGGTAAAGTTTACTCATTTTTAATATCAGGCTTGTGAGTGTGTGTGTGTGTGTGTGTGTGTGTGTGTGTGTGTGTGTGTGTGTGTGTGTGTGTGTGTGTGCGTGCGTGTGTGTGTGTGTGTGTGTGTGTGTGTGTGTGTGTCTGTGTGTGTCTGTGTGTGTGCATGTGTGCGTGTGTTGGGAGGGTGCTGAATGACACAAAGCTATACAGATTAGTGGCAGCTTTCTAATGCTATCATGTGCAGCATCAGACTAGTTTCATATGCTGTAAAATGTTTAATGTTAGCCTCAAGCATCTGATTAAAAGATTCACATAAAGAAGTATAGTTCTTCAGACAAACTGTATTTCAGATTGGGCATCAATGAACTGCCAAAAATTACAGTATTTCATAAAAGTGAAGTTTGACACAGATGAATTTGTCACGGGACTGTTTAATGTGGGATGGGGGGTGCTGGGTGGTAGCTGTGCTAGGTTATTTGGGTGGCTGAGAAGGGTTAGGAATGGGTTAAGTGAGTGGGATATGAAGGAAAGTGAGGTAGTGTTAAGGGTGTAGCTTGAAGGGGTTTTGAAAGGAAATTCAGAGCGAATAAGCATATTTTGGTGTGGTCTTGTTGTTGAGGCAAGATCACGTCCCAGACGACCTGAGGTTGTGAGTAAGGTAGGCACAGCTTTGTTGGGTTTTTAAGGATTCTTTTTTTTTCCCCTTATAAAGGATATATAAGAAGGTTAAATGTAGTGTTAGGTCTGTTTGTGGTGTGGGGCTTGTTTTCCAGTTAATTGAGGCCGTGGTGGCATCGGCTTTTTGGTGAAAAGGGTATTTTAAGTGGCTTGTTAAGCTATTATGAAGGTTTTTATGCATTTATTAACTTTCTCTGGGGGGCTAGTGCTGGGGGGGGGGTCATCCCAGACGACCTGAGGTTGTGAGTAAGGTAGGCACAGCTTTGTTGGGTTTTTAAGGATTCTTTTTTTTTTCCCCTTATAAAGGATATATAAGAAGGTTAAATGTAGTGTTAGGTCTGTTTCTGGTGTGGGGCTTGTTTTCCAGTTAATTGAGGCCATGGTGGTGTTGGCTTTTGGGCAAAAAGGGTATTTTATGTGGCTTGTTAGGTTATTAGGAAGGTTTTTATGCATTTATTAACTTTCTCTGGGGGGCTAGTGCTGGGCCGTCCTTAGGAAGAGTTTTGGTTTAAGTATTAACTTTCCCCGGTGGGCAGTGAGGTTTATTCTTTGATTAGTAACTTTGTTTGTGTAATATTATGTTCCCCGGTGGTCTAGTGTTGTGCCGTTAAGTTTCTTGCTACTGTTTAGCTTTCCCTAATGGTCTAATGCTGCGCCATTTATAAGTTTGTGTAATATTATGTTTCCCGGTGGTCTAGTGCTGCGCAGTTAAGTTTATTGCTTCTGTTTAGCTTTCCCTGGTGGTCTAGTGCTTCATGGTCCATAGAAGTGTTTTTCTGGTAATTCGCTGGCTGGCTTCTGACCGTTAACAGCCAGATGTGCATGAGCAATGGTGCCGGTGCGGCGCACTATGGATCTTAATTAAAAAAAAAAAGAGAGAGAATTAAGTAAAGGGGATGGCTGGTTATCAATTTGCATTTCAAGCAATTAACCCCCTAGCCTTTGTCCTTGGGGTCTAGTGTTGGCATGCGGTGGTAAGTAACATGGCTGTGTTGTTCCGTGGTGGTTTAGTGTATTTGTGTGTGGATGGAGTAAAAGGGTTGTATGGATGTTTTGTTCGTTCCCTGGTGGTCTAGTGCTGGCGTATGGTGCTTGTGTGGGTTGGCTGTTTGATCGTTTGTTTCCTGGTGGTCTTGCGGTTTTGTTGTATGGTATGGCTGTTTAATTTCTTCCCTGGTGATCTAGTGTATGGTGCTTGTGTGGGATGGCTATTCACTTGGTTTGCTTCCCTAGTGGTCTAGTGGTTTGTTGTGTGGGATGGCTGTTTGTTTTCTCCCTGGTGATCTAGTGTGGTTCCCTGGTGGTGCGGGTGATGGCGGAGTCTGGTTCTTGTTCCTTGTATGGATTCCTGGTGGTCTAGTGCTGAGGGGGCAGAGCAGAGATGCTCTGCTTTCCCGGGCTTGTCGAGCTGTGCGGCATTCCGCGCATGCGCGGTAGTGCGGGCAATCTTTGATTGCCAGTTTTCTGTATATATAGGTTAAAATAAAAAAAAAAATAAATAAAAATAAAAAGAAGAGGGAGAACATAGACAATTCAGCTTGTTGCTGATGCATGCGTAGACAGGAGAGATATGTGTGATGATTTAGATAGGATTAACATTAAGACAAAGGCATGATGATGAGGCAAGGTTTGTTTTTTTTTCCTGGGATTTCAAAAGGGACCTAGGGCAATGGTGACTACATTGTGTATGACTGGAGTGCAAATGGGTTTGTGGCAGAATAGGTAGTTATTGAGATTAACTTTATTGTGCCAAGTTTTTATTGTCATTAACTTCTTTGTTTCTTTCTAGGTGACTATGGTGGAGGCTTTAAGACAGAGATGGGCCAGTATTGT
Organism: Protopterus annectens; assembly: GCF_019279795.1. Lineage (NCBI taxonomy): Eukaryota > Metazoa > Chordata > Ceratodontiformes > Protopteridae > Protopterus > Protopterus annectens. The sequence goes on along the minus strand of NC_056744.1, from coordinate 1,057,859,367 downwards.
AGCACAGGCTGAAGATTTGTTTCAATGCTATTCCGGCTGAGGTACCAACAACTAGCACGCAGGGTGTGACCATGCATAAGAAGTGGCAGATGACTACAACCTGGGCATCCAGGGTGAAGAAAGCCAAGCAGACAGCATCAGTGGAGAAGGCTACAGAGGTGATGATGCCCCCTGTATCAGCAGCAGGTAATAATTCATCAAGCTTCGGCGGGTGAAGAGACTGCAGCAGGTGGGGGGGGTGAGGTAGGGGGCAGTGAGGGTGTCCATAGGGGGCTACTGGGTAGTGGTTTGGAGGCTTTAGCTGAATGTGGAGGGGTTTTTGAGGGGGTCTATACCACATAATCGAAATTCCAGAATATCGAATACCATAAGCTCAAACTTGGAATTTCGAAATATGATAACATCGAACACTCAGAATAGCAAATTTTTCCCAGGGAAAAAATTTGCTGTTCCGAGAAACATACACACAACACAAGCACACCAAAATAAATAATCCACACACATACACTTAACAAAACCCTACTTCCAACCCTACACTAAACCGTACATATATTCCTATCTATCCACTAACCTTAACCCGCACCCTAACCCTAAGGTCCGTAACTATCTCACACTTACCCTAAGGAGCTATACACAAACAAACTAAATAATACACACACATACACTTAACAAAACCCTACTTCTAACCCTGCACAAAACCGTACATACATTCCTGTCTATCTACTAACCTTAACCCGCACCCTAACCCTAAGGTTCATAACTATCGCACACTTACCCTAAGAAACTATACACAAACTAATTAGTACAAACACATACACTTAACAAAACCCTACGTCTAACCCTACACTAAACCATACATACATTCCTACCTATCCACTTATCTTAACCCGCATCCTCACCCAAAGAGACAGCTAATGAGAAGGACCTCTTGGCTGCATTGGCTATGATAGGCTGCAAAAGGGTAGGGAGTTTTCAGGGTAAGACATGGGATAATTGGGTCCTAGGTTTCATTTATTATACGGTGATGTGTTTGGAAAGGGACACTTTGCTGGCTCTTCCTCATTTGGCTTCTTTTTTAACTATTAGGGAAGTGCAAAGGTTGAAGCCCGGTTATACGTGGTTATGGTATGATCAAAAATTTCGCAAGCGTAAAGCAGTAGATAAATCTATGCATTGGAAGGTCAGACATTTGGACATTTGGCTGTCCACCATGAAGGATACCAGTGGAGGGGGTAGCAGATTATCTCAGCCATCTGAGGGAGGTGCAAGGATATGTTAGGCTTTTAATGCCAGTAGGTGTTTCTGGGTGGGTTGTAGATTTGCTCATATTTGCTCAAAGTGTATAGGGGTGCATGCATTTACACAATGTGGGGGGGGGTCAGGTTGGGGTTCAGCCACCGCATTTTGGGGTATAAGAGATTGAAATAGTTCCCATTCAGGATTGCTAGGTGGGCATGGTTAGGCTAATTTTCGGGGCCAAATGGGGGGTCTTTTTGGGGAGGTAGAGGGAGTTTTGGAGAACCATTCACCTATTAAGGTGAATGTATTGAAGGACTTATTGACACATTATCCACTGCCAGTGGTAGCGGGGGAGTTAATAGAAGATTTTTCCAAAGAGTTTTCAATTAGGTCTGCATTGGTGGGGGGCAGGAGGGTGGGGAGAAACTTGAGGTTTGTTAAGGGCAGGGAAGTGATTTTGCAAGAGTTGATTGACAAAGCGTGTCAGGCTGGGAGGGTGTTAGGTCCTTTTTGTTATTCTCCTTTCCCTAACTTTAAGGTGTCACCGTTAGGTTTGGTTCCAAAGAAAAAGCAGGGTGAATTTTGCTTAATTCATCATTTATTGTACCCTGCGGGTGAGTCAATGAATGATTTCATTCCCATTGAAGATGCTAGAGTAATTTATTCATCCTTGGATGGTGCAGTTCGGGTCATTAGGAGTTTCAAGAATTCTTAGTTAAAGTAGATATTGAGTCAGCTTTTCATTTGCTAGCTATGAGGGAGGAGGATTGGCTGTTATCAGGCATGGTGGTAGGGGACAACTTTTATTTTGACACTGCCATGCCTATGGGATGTGCGGTGGCATGTGCTACTTTCGAGAAGTTTAGCTCAGCGTTGCACTGGACATGGCAGCAGAGGGTGGAGGATCAGCAAGCTGTACACTATTTAGATGATTTTTTATTGGTGGGGGAAGGTAGGCAAGGGGCACAGGTAGCTATGCAAGAGTTTGTGGGGATGTGTGAGGCTTTAGGAGGTACCTTTGACTAAGCATAAGTTGGAGGGCCCGGCGAGGGCCTTGGAATTTTTGAGGTTGACGGTAAATGCAGAGCAGGGCTTGTTTTGTTTGCCTCCAGGTAAGATGGTTAGGCTGAGGGACAAGATAATTTGGGTGAAGGCTAGGCCTAAGGTTCGGGTGAAGGATGTTATGGAATTGATGGGTTTGTTGAACTTTGCGTGCAGGGTGGTGCATCCTGGGTGGATGTTTTGTCAGTCTGTGGCAATTTTGTTAAAAGGACATAAGAGTAAGCACCACAGAGTACGGGTCAGTAAGTTGGCATGAGAGGATTTAGATTTGTGGATGGAATTTTTACAACAGTTTAATGGGATTTCATTTTGGCAGTTGGATTGGATTACACAAGTAGAACTGCAGTTGTTTGATGCAGCTGGGGGGTCGAGAACGGGTGCTTACTTTGCGGGTCAATGGTTTGCTGTTCCATGGCCGGCGCATTGGTCAGAGTAGTTGAAACAGGTTGTTACCTTTTTGGAGTTGATGCCAATGTGGGCGGCTTTGGTGGTATGGCAGAATTGTTTGAAGGGGTGGAGGGTGGTATTCCATTCAGATAATTCTGCAGTGGTGAGAGTACTACAGATAAAAATGGCTAAAGCACCTTGCTTGTTATTTATTCTTAGGAAATTGGTGTTGCATAGCTTGCTGATTAACTTTTCTTTTACATGGTTGCATGTACCAGGGGTTTCAAATGAGATAGCTGATAGTTTGTCTCATTTTCAGTTCTGCAGGTTCCATCAGGTGGCTCCGGAAGTGGCTTTGCATCCATCAGTTGTCCCACACAGCATTTGGCAGGTTGGGCGATAATGATTAGCAGGCTGGTGCAACAATCATGGGCGGCATCCATGAGATGAGCCTACGGTAGGGCATTGCTTGAATTTGTAATGAAAGCCAGTAGTGCAGCTACTCTGAATTAACTCCCTCTAACACCAACAAACAAATTTTCTTCAGCAAAATGAATCAGAGGGAGAAACACGGCAGAAATAATATAAAAACTTTAATATGGTTAGCGCTTTCACATCACAGATGCTTCTTCAGACCATGATCTGAAGAAGCATCTGTGATGTGAAAACACTAACCATATAGGTTCATAGGTAGGTACTAGGCTATTGGCCCTAAGGCCTATATAAGCCTAGCCAAATGGTACCCTGGCTTTTGCCACCCAAGAAAATTATTTTCCTGTGCCCCTGTCGAGCAGAGCCACAGAACTGATCCCCAGGGTGAATTTCCTATCTCCCATCCAATCATCAAGATTTTTCTTGAAGAGTGCTAATGAGGAGCTTTGTTTGATATAGATGGGTAGTTTGTTCCAGAGTATGGGAAGTCTCTGGGACAGGAATGTATCCCTCCAGCATGTTCTGTTTAATGTGGTGACAAGGTTTAGGTCCCTAGAGCGTGTAGCTTGGAGGGATTGGGATTTCTTTACGTGGAGCATGTCCAACAGCTCTGGGTTTGACATAGCTTTGTATGTTAGGCAGAGATCACTTCTGGGTAGGTGATATGCGACAGAGTAAAGGTGGAGTTTTTTGAGACGGTCTGCGTAGGGCATCAGTTTGAGGCCAGTAATCCTCTTTCTGAGGTATTTCTGCAGCCTTTCCAGTTGTTGTAGATGTCTTGTGAGGTACATACCAAAAGGGGCGTTGTACTCTATAATGGGTTTAATGAGTGATTAGCAGAGGGGAACAATGACATCTTTTTCCCTGGATGAGAAACCTTTTGTGATGAGGTGTGCCATGTAGAAGGATTTCCAGACTACTGTGGTGATGTGATTATCAAAGGAGAGACTGCTGTCTACCTGTGTCCCAAGGTCTCTTATTACCCTTTCGGTGTTAACTAGACTACCGCCTATGTGGTAGTTCATGGGTACAGAGTTTTTACCAAAAGGGATAACAATGCACTTTTTGGCATTGAGTTTGAGGCCATGGCTTTGACACCAGGCATCTGCCTCAGTGAGGCCCTTTTGTAGGATGTCCACATCGTTAGGAGTTTTTATTATGGCTCGTAGTTTGCAGTCATCTGTGAACTTTATTAGCCAAAGACCTTCTGTGTTAGCCTGTACTTTCTCTCTCTGACTGCTTGAATTTGACAAATATTTGCATCAGTTATCTGATGAGGGCTGCGTGCTGTCTGAGAATTTACTATTACGTTATTTAGCCATGTTGAAGGGGCAGGGAAGGACAGTGTGAATGGTAAGGGTGGCCTTAGCAGCCATTGCTGCGTATACTCGGTTGGTTGGATTAGAGGATTTCACTAGGTCATGTGTGGTGAATAGAGTGCTAAAAGGGTGGGCTAGAGTTGAAGGGAGCAGCACGAATAGGAGATGGCCAGTTACGAAAAGTATTTTAAAAATGTTGTTAAAGGGTTTGGGTAAAGTGTGTGGTTGTTTAGATGAGTATATGTTGTGGTGTACAGTTAGTGTTTGGATGTATTGCGGTGCGTTTCGTGTGTCGGAGTTATTGGGTTCTTTGGTATGGGAGGATATATTGATATTACCAAGGGTAGTGTGTATTAGATTGCATTCTTCAAAGACAGATCAGGAGGGGCTTGAGTCACCCATTGTTTTGGAGGAGGTGGGGGTAGCTTGGAGATGTCCAGTAGTTTGGGGAAGAAAGTTGTGTGGGGTACGGAAGGGTAGAATTCAAGGGTTGTTTTTTTCAGCAGTGAGTGGTAAAGCATTCACCGGCAAGCAATTGAATGTGGTTATGAGAAGGGTGCTTTGGAGTGTGGGTTTGCAAGTGGATACGTTTTCTTCACATTCCTTTCAGATGAGTATTGCATCAGATCTGGCTAAGGAAGGTAGATCAGTGGAAGTAATCAAACGGGTGGGTCGGTGGACATCCAATGCCTTTTTGAATTATATTAAATAGTTTGTAGAGGCTTTGTTTTTTTTAAAAAAAACTTTTTTTTCTCTCTCTCTTCTCTTAGATCGGAGACAGATCATCATTTTGAGCCATTCCTTCATATTCTGGGCTGCTAGGCATGCGGAGGTTAGACCCAATGGCATAATCTGGGTTTGGATCATTTTGGCTTAAAAATCATTTGGCATGGTGTTAGAGGGCTAAGGTGAAGTCAAATATTGCAAGAATTTAATGGGATGCAGGTTACGTGGGGGTTGCCTCAGGTGTTAGTAATTAATTCAGGTGGCAATGACTTAGGCAGGGTACTGAAGAGGCAGTTGGTTTGTCAGGTTTGTGAGGACATTTTAGCATTGTGGAGAATGTATCCGGGGATGGTTTTTATCTGGTCTGAGATTATTCCTTGGTTGGTATAGAAAGGGGCACAGACTTTTGACGCCATGGAGAAGGCTCCCAGATATGTCAGTTTTAAGTTGGCAAAATATTTGGGAGAAATTGGGGTACATATGGTCTGGCATGTAGAGTTTGACAGCAAGGATCCAGTGTGGTATAGACCTGATGGTGTTCACCTCAATGATTTCGGTTTGGATTTATTTAACCTTAATTTGGGTTTGATGGTGGAGGATCTTGGGTGAAGAAGAGGGTCAGGCCTGACCCAATTCTGTTCCCCCTTTACAGGATGGTGGATGGAAAATTGGTAGTTGCGAGGAATTAAGGTGAGCGGGGATGCTGCCTTTGTTGTTTATCCAAGGTGAGCGGGTACGCTGCCTGTATGTTGATTTGATGTTTGATACAGTTTTGTTGTTTCCTTAGCTAACTGTATTCAAGGAGTGAGGAGGAACTCTGCCCTTATGTTGTTTATGTCTTTTATGTTTCAATAAAGTTATGTTATTAAGCAATTTATCACAATAAAGGTCATCAAACGTCTGTGGGTGTTTGTGTATTTATTAGGACCGTGACAAGTGAAGTTTGGCACAAACAAATTTGTCACTGGACTGTTTAATGTGGGATGGGGGGGTGCTCTGTTGTAGCTGTGCTAAGTTATTTAGGTGGCTTGAAGGGGTTTTGAAAGGAAATCCAGAGTGAATAAGCATATTTTGGTGTGGTCTTGTTGCCCTCCCTGCCTGACCCAATTGATTTTGGTTTGAGGTTTGTTGGGCGGAGAAGAGGGTCAGGCCTGACCCTCTTCTGTTCCCCATCTACAGGATGGTGGATGGAAAATTAGTAGTTGTGAGGAATTAAGGTGAGTGGGGATGCTGTCTTTGTTGTTTATCCAAGGTGAACGGGTACGCTGCCTTGTCTTTGGCTATTGTATATATGGATGAGCTGGGACTCTGCCTGTATGTTGATTTGATGTTGGATACAGTTTTGTTGTTTCCTTAGCTGACTGTATTCAAGGTGTGGGCGGGAATACTGCCCTTATGTTGTTTATGTCTTTTATGTTTCAATAAAGTTATGTTAATATTTTAATAAATTTAAGCAATTTATCACAATAAAGGTCGACAAACGTCTGTGGGTGTTTGTGTATTTATTAGGACCATGACAATAATATTTGCTTGATATTAAAGATCACAGTTTGAAATTAAGAGAGTTTATACTACATCAGCTAGAAACGTAACATGCAAGCAGAGCTGAACTCGGTCTTGTTACCTTAGCAAATATATGGAAAGTAAAAGTATGTAATTTAAAACAATTAACCATTTGCAGGACCAAATTCAGTTATACAGACTATATACCTCTGGTATTTTATGTATATGTGCACATATCAGCATAGTCAAAAATTTCTAGTCTTTTTCTTCTTTCGGCTTTTCCCGGTCAGGGGTCACCACAGTGGATCATCTGTCCGCTCATGATTGGCAGTGGAATTTTATGGTGTCAAGTTGCCAGCCTGGCACCCAACCTTCCACAGAGGGCACACACATGCACACACTCACACCTAGGGCCAATTTAGAGTGTCCAGTCCACCTACTGCATGTCTTTGGGATGTGGGAGGAAACCAGAGCACCCGGAGGAAACCCACGCGACCACAGGGAGGACATGCAGACTCTGCACAGAAGGCACCCCAGCCGAGAATCGAACTGGAGAACCTCTTGCTGTGAGGTAGCAATGCTAACCATTGCACCACCATGGCCACCCAGTCAAAAATTTCTAGTGATTGTAGCAAAACAATATTCTTTAACATAAAACATAGCCATGCAAGCTGTTTTAATCCATTACCAGAGATAAGGGTCCATCTGCCTAAATCAGGATGTAGACATCTTGATTTTTCTGCTGCTGAAAATTGGAATATTTAGTTAGCTTTGCTTTAGGAGCTTGATAAGGCATTTTAAGTATTGTTGCACAGAAAAATATCAACAGGTAGGAAATCTGGAGAATGTAAGCTGGAACGTTTCCTTAAAGCGGTTTAACAAATCTTCTCTTGAGTGCTGAATTACATTTAGAGAAGGGTGACTCAAGCATTGTCCTATTATGTCTTAGACTATGAGTATCAAGTGACAATACTGATTTAATTTGGTAGTCTAAAACAGAGTGTTGTACATTTTGTTGATGACTCAGAGAGGGCGGACCTCTAGGTACAAACTGCAGCAAAGTTGAAAAGAAGATCAAAAGCCTCTTAAAGAGAGATCTGGAAATGGAAGAAAATGGAGACCGGTCTTCAGAGCTGCCTTCTTTTCTGTTTAGATGGTCACAAAGAAAGAATCATCAGACTTCCAGAAATGGACCCAAAAAGGAATACTTTTGTATTTACAGTATGGCTTCACACATAGTGAGTGCAAGCAAGAACTGTGACTGTTCTGTTCAAGCAAGGGGGAGTTGGAGAAATCATCTGCATATTCCTTGCTGGTTGTTTGTTATGACAGATGACACAGAACATTTGTGTTTGAAAAAAAGTTAGGTGTCTAATTAAAAAAAAAGTCTCCCATTCTGTAGCAACCAGTAAATGGGGCAGTAGAAGAGGATGTAGCTGTGACAGATGATTTAGATTAGAGGATTTTTTCATAATATAGGAATTCAAATGCATGCCTACTTAGAAATATTTGTCTGGAGCAGAACAGGGGTTGATCAAAACAGTGTGCTCAGTTAAGTCAATGAATTCTGTTGGAAACAACAGCAGTTGTCCAAAAATTAGCAAACTGGGGCACATATTAAATAAGGGTTAAACTAGTGTTGCATGCTAAGCAGTCTACCCTCTTTGTCCAACATAAACTAAAGTGATAATCTATGATTGTGCATGGGTATATCAGGATTTTTCTAAGATTGGTGTGGTTTGAGCACAAGGGCAAAGTCTGAGTGATTAAGCAAAACCAACCATGGGCAAATCCTGATATACCCATAAACAGGAGTGAATTTTTGCTTTTATACAATAACATTATTTAAGAAAGAAATTATTTATTTTTCTTAAATAATAAGATTGTATAAGGGGACTTCTGTGTTCTTCCACATTGACTTAGGTATTCTGATTTACTGCATATACATATGGCACTTGCATTCCCATGCTTGCACATTACAGCAGTGCAGGAGAAGTGACAAGAGAACAAAATCTCCATTGCTGTTTGTTTAGTTTTTTTTCTAACTGTTAAAAAATAGGCAGTTACAAAAACAGTGCAAAATTGTAAGGAAAACCATGTATGTTTCTGTTTTAGTTTTGCAGAATGTATTTGTTCTCATATTTTGGTGTGTCTTCTAATGTATGCCAATTGAAAAGTACTTCAACAACTGAACTTTTTTTCTGTTGGTACATGCTTGATTTACAACTGGTACTCTGGTTGGCCTGTCCAATAAGTGTGCTCATTTTTGAATAGCAGTGAGCCATTATTGTATTCATTTATTTTATTTCATTTGCCATTTGTTTACCAGAGAGGTCTGATTGGGCTTGGTAGCCCATTTATAGAGGAGGCCTAGGGAGAAAACCTCCACATAGAAAGAACATAATGCATTCAAATTCATTAGGCATGGGGAGAGAAAGGCTCCACATACACAAAAACATGCAATTCATTAAAGTTCATTATATTACATTACATTGTATGTATGAATGAGGAGACATATACATACCATTTAGAATATCAGAAGTGACAGATAAAGTCATTTCCGAGTGCATGGTTGTCTAACAGTATACTTAGGTAGCAGTTGTTAGAAAGTAAGATTCATATGTTGTGCAATAACATTGAGTGGTACAATGTGACTCAACTTCCAAGAGAGGTCAAACTTTTAATAGTAGAATTAAAGAAGAAGCTATAGTTTAAGCTTTCCTTGAGCAGCATAGTATAAAGTTTCAGCAGGATTAGTGCAGAAATGGGGTAATTCTGGAAGTTATTCGAAGAATATGAGATGACAGTAACATTAGCCTGGGGATGAGCAGGAGCAGGAGCAGGTCCAGTTGTTATTTAAGTGTTAGTTTTGGTTCTAATGTTCCTGATGGGGGCTAGTTTGAGAGTCTCTAGAAATTTGTTGTTGAAGTATTTGACAGCTCCGTCCAAAGGAAGATATTTCAGAGGGGGACCAGTTACAGTTTTGTAGGAGTTGTTTGAAGGTAAGTATAGAGAAGTTTTTGTGTTGTGTACCTGTTTTTAGGTTGTGTTTCTGTTAATGTGGGTGTGGTGTCTCAGAATGTAGGTGGGAAAGTAGTCACTTAGGCTGTCTGGTAGATAACCTGTTTGGTAGATTAGTGCTGGTTTGTTTGTTAGGGTCCAGTCAAACATAGATTGTTTGTTACTGTATTGATCAGTGCTAGTTGGTGTGTGTATCATTTGAGTGTATCCGTAAAGGTTTATATGGCTGGCTGTTTTTTCTGAGGAACAAGTTTTCCACTCAAAGTTAAAGTCACCTGCTGTAATGTTTTTTTCACTAATTGTGGTGGATGCCTAGGATAGTAAGTTTTCTATTATGGAAGGTTTGTTCCCAGGTGGGATGTATACTGATATTATTACTATGTGTTTATTGTAATTAATTTCTAGTCAGGTGGCTAGTAGCTCTGCATTATTTAGCTCTGGAGGGTTTGCTTGCAGTAGTTCTAAATTTAGTGAGTTTTTCTGTATTACTGCTATTCTGTCTCCTCATTTTTGATTTCTAGCTTTCCTTAGGATGTTGTAGACAGGGGTAGGATTTCATTGTTGTTAATGTAAGCTTTAAGCCATGTTTTGGTTAAGATTACAACGTCAGGGAGAGTGTAGAGTGGAACTCATTTATTTTGTTCAGTAATCATTGACTGGTCATGTTAATGATGAGTAGACTAGATCTGTTTTGAGGCACATTTATGTGGGGGGAATTATTAGCATAGGTTGTGGTTTGAGCAGGTTGGGTACATTTTGGGCCAGGGTGAATGTCTCCACTTATTTGTCATTCTAATTTTATTTGGGAGGGCAAGTGTAATAGTTTTAATAGTTTTTGGATTATTTTTAGCAAGGCTGGTGGATTGTTAGTGGAGAGGTATTTGTATGAGAATAATTCTGTGTTAGAGGGCTTAAGTAGGTATGGTGTATGTCATTATTTATAGTTTGAGGTGGGGAAGAAAATGGGTAGGTGGGAGAGTATAAGTAGATTATATAGTGGTTGTGTGGAGTGGTGAGTTGGTATGCTGTGGTTAGTATGGTTAGGACAATTATGTATAACAATAACATTGTTGTGTTTGTCATTTAGTTAAGGGATGATATAGTGTGCGTTAGTGAGAAGTAAGGAGATAGGAGAATTGTTTAATAGTTGAAATTGTAGTAGTTATGGATGGAATGTATTTATTTGCTGGAGCCCGATTGTGGTTGGTTAGAGCCAATTGGTTGGAGTAGTTTGGATAAAATATATGTCAGTATAATGGGGGTGGGAATTGTTTATTGGTAGGGGAGTGGAGTGAGCCTGAGCATAGCAAGGCTGACTGGAGTGGGTTGATCTCCAGGAAACCACCAAAAATGCAAGCTACAAACAGGTACACCTCCAGGAAATGAAAGCCAAAAAAATTATCAGTAACCTTTTGAAATCTCTATTTTTTTTGTATGTTTGCAGTCCCTATTAGTCTCTGGGCACTCAATGATGTGTCCGTGTATTTATTTCTTTTTAATTTACTTTCTTTCAATTGGTAGGCTGTAGCAGTCTTGTGTTTGTGCTGGGAAACAGGTTATAGTTGTGGAGATTTAGGTGATAAAGTTATGGAGACTTGGGAGATACACTTAGGTGCTTTCATTAGAATTTAATTAAGGGAATGCTAAGAATGAGGAAACTTCACACAGAGTAACACAGGCTGAAATCCACTGATCCAAACACGAAAATTTATTTAGGTTCATAGGTTCATAGGTTGGTACTAGGCTATCAGCCCTAGGGCCTATACAAGCCTAGCCATAACAATTCCCTGGATATTTCTTCCCACAATATTTACTTCCCTGGACCCCTGTCTAGCAGGGCGACTGACATGATCCCCGGGGTGAATTTCCTATCTCCCATCCAACCATCAAGGTTCCTTTTGAAGAGGGCCAAAGAGGTGCTCTGCTTGACATGTATGGGCAGTCTATTACAGAGTATGGAGAGTCTCTGGGTCAGGAACCTATCCCTCCAGCATGTTTTGTTCATTGTGATGACAAGGTTTAGATCCCTGGAGTGTGTGGCTCTGAGGGATTGGGATTTCTTTAAGTAGAGCATGTCCAACAGCTCAGGGTTTGACATGGCCTTGTATGTGAAGCAGAGATCGCCTCTGAGTAGATGATATGCCACAGAGTATAGCTGGAGTTTTTTTAGATGGTCAGTATATGGCATCTGCTTTAGGCCTGTGATTCTTTTAGCAAGGTATTTCTGTGGCCTTTCCAGCTGTTGCAGATGTCTTGTGAGGTACATACCAAATGGGGCATTTTACTCTATAATGGGTCTAATGAGAGATGAGTACAGTGGGACAATGACCTCCTTTTTTCTGGATGAAAAGCCCTTAGTGATGAGGTGTGCCACATAGAAGGATTTCCTGAGTGTTGTGGCGATGTGGTTATTGAAGGTGAGACCACTGTCCACCTGTGTCCCTAAGTCTCTCATCACACTTTTGATGTTTAGTGTACTGCCACCTATGTGGTAATTCATGGGTACATATTTCTTTCCAAAGGGGATACCTATACATTTCTTGGCATTAAGCTTGAGCCCATGGCTCTGACACCAGGCATCTGTTTCTGTGAGGCCCTTTTGTAGAATATCCACATCATTTGGGGATTCAATAATGGCTCCCAGTTTGCAGTCATCTGCAAACTTTGTTAGCCAGAATCCCTTAGTGTTGGCCTGTACTTCAGAGAAGTAGATGTCAAACAAGAGTGGTCCCAGGACTGAACCCTGTGGTACTCCACTTGTCACTTGTCTGGAGCTGGTGTTGGAGTCTGCTACTTTTACAGACTGAGTTCTGTCAGTAAGCCAGTTGGCAACCCATCGAGTGACGTAGGGATGTATGCCCAGCTTAGTAAGTTTACCTGTGATTCCAGAGTGGGGGATGGTGTTGAATGCCTTGGCGAGGTCCAGATAGGCTGTGTGGACCATCTTAACCTCATCCACAGCTCTGGAGACTGATTCGAAGAATTCAATCAGGTTCAGGAGACAAGATTGGCACTTCACAAATCTAAACTGGGTGGGGTCCAGTGTTTGAAGGTTGCCAATGTCTTTGTTTATAAGTTCCATGATAATGCATTCCATGCCCTTGCAGATCAGGCTCATCAGACTGATGGGATGGTAGTTCCTGGGATCCAAGGTGGATCCCCACTTGTGGAGTGGGATAACTGTAGCTGTGCGCTACTCAGTGGGCACGACGCCTAAGGTGAGGCTATGATTAAACATGACACTTAGGTGAGGTGCCAGTTCATTTTGTAGTTCATGTAGTACACAGTCTGGGATGTCATCTGGTCCCATGGATGCTGTATTCTTAGCTTTGGAGAGTGCAGTTTCTACCTGTGTGGCCGTGATTACCAGAATTTGGCAATCTTTTGGTATTGAGATATTTAAATTTTAATTTTGGTATTGAGGTATTTAAAAAAATGAAACAAAATAAGCGCTTTCATCTGGCATATATAACCAGACTTCTTCAGACAACTAAAAACTGCATGCAAAGCAATTTATATACATCAGAGTCACAATTGGTCACACCCCACTTAAACTTAATGAGCTCAAAGAAAAGAAAAACTTTTTGTGATAACCAAAATGCATGATGCAGCTAAAAAATAGGCATATGAAATGCAGCATAGATATAAAATGCAGCAACACAATGAGGAAAATGCACTATATAGGCACACAAACTTTTCCCCAATCATACATTTAAATTTGTAATATTACAACAAGTAAAATGTGGGGATGGGGGGGGGTGCCCATGGAAAATATTCCTTGAAGAGAAAGAAATGTGGTGGCAGGTTTTTCTTCATGCATACCCCCCTCCCCAGGTTTAAATGACACAGTTTCCATATCAAGCAAGTTAAAATTAAAAGTATTTGATAGGTAATTTTTCTAATTCTAGTTAGTGAGGGTGCCCCTGACTTTAATTTGATATAGACTAAGTTAAATGTTTTTTCAGAACTATATGTTTTAATAATTTTTGCATAATAATGTTAGTATAATTATTTATATATGTATGCATTTTTAAAAAATGTTTCATATCATGTAGGTTTAGGCTATTTATTGTACGACACATTTTCTGATTTTAGAACAGATACATATGTATTTTTTTATTCTACAAAGTGATTTATATGAGATGCTTTTTTAGCTGCATCATGCATTTTGGTTAGCACAAAAAGTTTTTCTTTTCTTTGAGCTCATTAAGTTTAAGTGGGGTGTGACCAATTGGGACTCTGATGTATATACATTGCTTTGCGTGCAGTTTTTAGTTGTCTGAAGAAGTCAGGTTATATATATCAGACGAAAGCGCTTACTTCGTTTCATGTTTTAAATACATTTTTGTGTTTGGATCAGTGGATTTCAGCCTGTGTTACTTTGTGTGAAGGTTGGTTTCTGTTTGTATTTGGCTTTCCTAAGAATGAGGAAACTAATTAGTTATGGAATGAGCATGCAGCTGATGGTCCTGGTGATGCACTCACTAATTATATCTATTAACAAACTCTATAGTGGAGTTCTGGCAATTAAGGTCTTCAACCTACGTTGTTTTCTGTTTTTTTTCAGTCACAGTAACTGCCAGAGTCTTGCTCAGAGGTTATATTGATTTCAAGGAGCAGTGAATTTGTCCAGGAAAAAAAAATCAATTAGATGGGTAGCAGGTTGTAAGAGAATATCATCTGTGGAAAAAGGATATTAATAAGTCAGACCCTCATTGTCATTAAATATGAAATAACATTTCTTGCATAATTTCAACTTCTCAAGCATTTACTTCCACAATATTTTGTCAATAACAGTTAGTAATGCAGTAGGTTGGTAGAAATAATGCGCTACAGTGTCATTTTATATCTAGCAACCATAGTTTAGAGCAACATTTCTTAAAATAATTTCAGCTACTCAAGCATTTGCCATCACAAACTTTTGTCAATAATAATTAGTAATACAGTAGGCTGAGGAAATAATACACTACAGTGCCTGTTTACATCTAGCGACCGTAGTTTAGAACAATAGGCACGTAATAGTGATTTATAGACTGCTAGTACTCTGTGCTGTGTGACCACATGCTTAAGTGGGTCATTTAGACTTATACTTGTATATGACGCTACAGCTCCTTCTGCTGTAATATTAATGATAAGTTTCTAGGCGATGTTAATAGCTATGACCAATAAATATGAAGGGAAACTTTCCATTTCATAATCAGTGACAGATCTAACACACCCTTGTTTTCATTCTTATTTTATTTTTTTTTCAGAAAGAACAACAGTACTGGCCTTAAACCTATATCCTGGGCATTTTCACAGAAACAAATAAATCTCTCTTTGTAAATCACCCTTCAAAACTGGTTGTTTCCAGTAGCCAGACTGAAGAACGACGCATGGAAATCCTTAAATTATATATTAGGATCAAAAGAATCAAATAAAAGATCTCACAAAACACTATTCAGATAGATACTTTGCAGGCAAAGAGATGAGTTTAGTCAAGTTAGCTTAGAAAATGCAGAAAAACTGAATGTAAATTATCATCTTAAAACACTCATTTGTCTTGTAGAAGCAGAAGGTGAATATAGACAAACAAATCATTCAGACAACTCAGTTGGAGTTTACTGCTGATTTCAGTAAAATATGTTTGTATGGAAAGAAGTGAGTTTAGTTAAGTTAGCACTGAAACTGCAGAAAAACTGAATGTAAATTAACATTTATTCCTACACAATAAATTTGCATTTCTTCATGCACTCACAGAATAAGGTATAACAGAACAATTATTGCAACTTCATATTTTTACTAGTGGGTAGGAAAATGGCTTCTCGTTTTCTGTATGCCCAGAAAGGGATAATCCTTGTTTTCTTTTCGTAATGCTTTTGTAACTTAGCATACAACACTGACAAGATCCATGCAGGTTAATGCGGTCTATCTAATAAAAATTCTTATACTTTGAAGGAATTCTTTGAACATTACAGTCATTTATGCCATTGGTGATTTTAATGTAATTTTCCTTATTTAACACAACATGTACACATTAGGAAGAATTACATGCTTGTACCAAAATTCCATAACTGCTAGAACTGTATTCTTTAATAATTTTCCATTACGTTTTAGAAAACATTTTTAATCTATGTTTATCTCCCTCATACTCATCCATCAGCTATTCTCACTGATTCTCCTTGACCACTGGGTCAGCTGGACAATCTCACCTCTTTTCAACTTTACTGAGACTATATTTGGAGCCACTGAGATGATTCATCCTGGGTCAGCATCATACTGCTGTTGGGGGAGGGGGGGGGGTGCTATTTCTTTCTCTTTTTGCACATGCCCAGTTAACATTCTGAGTATGGGCCATGCAATGGACATCAGCACTGAGCTGTGCTGACTTCGACAAGAGGTTGACATCAGCAGAACCCCACTACTAACCTGCTCTCAAATAACACTGCATGGTTGTTTCCCTGACCTTTACTAGGTAAATCAAACCATGCAAGTGTGCATGAGCATAAGTGCCTCCCCAAAGATGAAAACTCCCATACTCCCTGCCTACACTGTCAAGTGGCTTAGTCACTGTTCAAACTCCAGTCACCTAGGCCACAGTCAGGCTTTATCCCTCTGCCACCATCACAGCAGAAAACATTATTTAGAGTGGTGACTCTAACTGATGACAAAGGCCATTAAAGTGTACCATAATATATAAAGCAAACATTCATTCATTTTTGTGTATGTACTGCACAAACAGTAAATACCATTGACACCTCACAGCAAGAGGTTCTCTGCTTCGATTCTTGGATACAGTGCCATCTGTGTGACATTTGCATATCCTTCCTGTGTCTGCATGGGCTTTCTTTGTGTGATCAGGTTTCCATTCAAAATCATGCAGTAGGTACATTGACAACTTCTAAATTATTTATAGGTATATTTGCAAGCCTGTGTGATATGTGTGATCTAGGAGAAAGACTCGAGAATCTACTTCCATTTTTTGCCCTTTTAATGTACATTCTGTGGGAGACAGTGCTCATGGGGAAGGGGTCAGCTGTGACTCATAAGTATGAATGGAAGGACTGCCTGATTTTAAGTAAATGAATGTATATACCATTGACAGAAGAGAAACATGGATGTGTCATTTGTTATTTTGGCATAATTTACAATCCTTCAGCAAAATGAGTTATAACTGATTCTAATGTATGACAGTTGATAAGACATGAAAGTGGAGAAACAAAACACAGTATAATAATGCTCTTGCATGTTTATATAACTACAATTTTATCCCTTTTTTAATTTCTCCATCTCTTGGGTATCTAATACAATGATGGGAATGAACTCCAGTCATAAAGCAAAGTATGATTAAAGTTCATGCAATTAATATTGTTTCGGTCTTTGATGTTAGCGAAAAGTGCTGTTCGCCGCAGCATAATATGCCCAGAATTGAATCCTTCTGCAATTCATATGTAGTTACATGTATTGGTAGCATATCTAAATAAGGCTGTAAATTCTTTTTCATGAAACCCATTGCTCCTACTACTTTTGAAACTGTCTGGGTGTCCTTCTTCTACATTGCCCTCATTTGTACCTGCAAATCCTAATATTTTATGACTTTGTGTCTTTCTGTACATAAGACACTTTAATCAATGGGTGAATCAATTTCAATAATTATGGACAGCTATATTTGATTTTCTCGCATCTATTTTTTGAATTGTTGGTAATGGGAGATTCCCATGTAATATAAACTTCATCATTCTCTATAATGCTTTGTGGATCATATTTCCAATGCTTCTCAGCTACTTTAATATTGCAATGTTTGCGCAATCCCCAGTGCAGCAGTCTTGCTGCATTATTATGCCTTTCAGTATACAAGCCCTCTGCCATTAGTGTATCACACCCAGCAACAAGATGTGCGACTGTTTCCAGTTCTGTTTTACAGAATCTGTATTTGTCTGTTTCTCCCACATGTTCAATGGACTTTGTAAACCAACATGTAAGTAGTCCACTATCCTGGGTTGCTAATGTTGATCTTTCATCTTTTGGCTTAAATTTACCACTCCTGAAACATTCCTGTGTCATATCCTGATCAACATGAGGTTGCTCCAGGAGTTTTCTATACTTGCAAACATATTTATGCCTTTTCCACATTTCTTGCCTTCTCATCTGATCCTTCTCCTTATATTCTCTCTTTTGCTTTTTGGCACATTCAGCTGCTGCCTGATTTTTATCTGCTTCTGGTTTGGTTTCCATTCTTGCGTGACACTGATATCCTCCTGATAAACTAAGCAGGGATGACATCTTAGATTTGTTCTCTTCCTGTTTTAAAACTTTCACATTGTTTGGATCTGATGAGATCAGTGCATATGCATGCAGTCTGATTGCAGATCTATACATGTACTCAATTTCGAGGAGGCCCATACCTCCTACAGAATGGGGAATATATAATCTTGGTATGCACTGACGTTTAAATACCATTTGATGTGCATGAAGCATTTTTCTTGTTTTTCTGTCCAACTGATCAGTACATTTTGGAGCTAGTAAATCACCCCAAAACTGTAAGTTAGAACAGGAAGAGCAAATTGGTTTGTAGCTTGGACTTTGTTCCTAGATGTCAGGCTGTTTTCAGTATTAACTTTAGTCTTCTAAAATATTCTTTACTGGGATTTGTTTGCTTTTGTTTCTATATTATTGCCAATCATTCATCAATTCCCAAATATGTATGCATTCCATCCCCCTTAAGTTCCTTTATAGCATACTCTTGTCTCAGAATGATAATTTCTTGGTGCTGCAGCTTTCTGTCTTTTAAATGTTGCTTTTGCATATTTATCAAGACCAGATGACATTCTTGTAAGATCTAAAAGTTTTGACCACTTCCAGTTGTAATTTCAGCTCTTTATCTGTTGAACTATACAGTTTTAAATCATCAGCAAAGATAAGATAAGAAGTCTTTAAACTTTGCTGTTTTCTGGGAACCAAATCGTAACTGTGATCTAATCTGTTAAATAGACAGCTTAATTGGTTAAAGGCAAGACAAAAGAGCAGCGGTGACAAAGAGCCACCCTCGAATATTCCCCTTTTATTTTTATCCCTGGGATAATAATTTGCTCTTTATCATGGCTTAGATGCAAAGTCATTTGCCACTGTTTTATGATTACTATTAAGTACTTCTTTATCCATGAGTGTGGGATGCTGTCAAGTGCCGTTTTGTAATCTTAACCATGCCATACTTAAATTTTTTTCCCCTTTTTACAATTTTCTATTATGACTTTATTTAGCAACAAATAATCATTTGTTCTATATGACTTTCTTTTTTTACCCTTTTGTTCTATTGCAATGCTTGAGTTTTCTTCTAAGTGACTACAAATTCTGTCGGGATAAATTCCAGTATATAGTTTATACATTGTCGGAAAGGCAAGTTATTGGTCTATAGTTTTTAGGATATCTTGCATGTTCGCTCTTAAGGAGGAATACATTTTTCCTGTTGTTAATCAGGTTGGTGTCTGTTCAGGGTGTGCATATAAGTAGGTCTTACTCAGGGCTAAATCTTCGTATAACAATGTTAAACCTTTCAGTGAAAAGTTAGGTAATGCATCTGGAACGGAGGTTTTCCATTTAGGGCATTTTCTTAATTTTGCTTCAGTTTCTCTGCCCATTTCATATCATCCGCATTTGAACTTCTTATTGTTTCTTTTACTTCTTCTATTTAGCATCTTTTTTATGTTCCACACGGTCTTTATAGATATTTCTCCAAAAATATGCATATTTCTTCTTTTTTAGTGGCGTTTCTGTTACTTTTACTTTGTTTCCCAATTGTGTATAAAACTTTTCTTGATCATTAATGAATTGCCTATTTTGTACTTTTTCTTTGTATTTATCTGTATATCTTTTATGTTTTTCTGCCTGTGCTGATAGCTTTAGTTTATTATTTGCAATGGTAAATGATAGCTCCTGGTCTGTTCTAATACATTGCTTTTATCATATCTATGTTTCTAAGTATTTTTGTTTATCTGTTCCCTCTTCTAACTGTGACACTTCTTGTTGTAATTGCTTTATAGTTTTCTGTTCAATAATTTTGTGATGGCATTTGATTTCTTCCCTTCCTTTCCCGTATTGCCCTATATTTATGTGGTTATTATTTTATCTATTATTAATTTAGCTGTATAGTAATATAACTTATTTACTTCTGTTGTATCTTCTGCATTTCTGTTGATAATCTTGATTACTGTGTTCATTTGTTTTATCAGGCATGAGTCTTATTGACTTTCTGTAATCTGTTTCTTTCATCGGTCATATCTCTAGCCATCTCTATTAAATCGAGCAACTCTTCCCTTATATCTTTTTCTTCTAAACTGAGGGCACATTCTTTATTCTTTGTTCCTGTGAGCATTCTACAGAAAGTTTCAGAACATCTTCCTTTGACATATTTTCTTTAGCTTCATCCTGCATCATCCATTGCTTTTTCATATGGGAAAAATCCTTCACTTTGCAGGTATTGCATAACTTCAGCTTCTATTTGTTTTATTTCTACTTTACTAATCTTCAGTCCTACATCCCCCTTTGTGATATTATCTTTTACTAATCTTCTGTTCTGCATCTCCCCTTTGTGATCGTATTTTTACTAATCTTCTGTTCTGTATTCCCCCTTCATGATCTTATTTTTTATATTGTGAAATTTTCCATATCTGGTTGCCTTTGCCTGTATTTTTTTTCAAATATCTTTGAAGCTGCTTTATTTGTTTTGATTAATTGGCTTTCTCCTTTGCATAAATATTACACCATATCAGATCACTCTTTTTTTCCCATGTCAATGTTTCATTTTTACACCTTTCAGAAATCTCTAGGTTTTGTTCTTTACATTTTGTACTTCCTCCATGACCTATTTTTCCAAATGGCCTAAGGTTACTTGGTCTATATAGTGTTTTCCATGAATATGTTGTATGTTGAATGAACACAAATTTGCATTTGAAGCTTTTGACAGATTTTCTTGAGCAAGTATTTTTCTTTCCTCTAATTTCTCTTCTATCTTTTTGAATATCTTCTATCTGGAAATTCTGAGCTTTTTGCATAATAGTAGCAATACATAATTTCTTTCTTATCCTCAATAGTCCACTTCATCATTTTTATGGCTGTTTTTTGGCCTGTCAGTTTTTGTGGCTTCTGTGGACTGCTAATTCCTTATATAACAAGGGTGCCATCCTCCTCCTCCTCCTCATGGGCCTGGCATGACCCCATTGCAGAAATGTTTCTGGGTCTTGAGGATTCTCCTCTGTCATTTTTTTTCCAGTCCTTGCACCAGTGCACCTTCCAAGATTGGACCATTTATTATCCTGAGACTTGTGTACCCAGCTATATTTTTTATGTTTTAACCTACTCCTGTCCATGATATATGCTCTATGAAACACTGTATATATATATATATATATATATATATATATATATATATATATATATATATATATATATATATACCATTGTCGTCCTGGTGAGATTTTGTAAAATCAGGTTTCACCTTGTGATGGTACTCACTAGCACTTGAGGATGAATTCAATTCCAGTGATACTACTCTTCTTTGCTTGTTGATTTTACCATCTTTCCATGCAGACTACTGTTATACGAGTAGTCTAATACATTGCAAAATCAGTCACACATCTGAGGGTGTTCTGTGCCCGTATTAAACTAAATTCAGTGCTCTTCAGCTGTGCAGTAGTTGCCATCCACTAACAGTACTAACAGAATTCCATGTGCTGCAAAGTACAAAATCATTTATGAAAATTAAGCTTCCAATAACAATCCAGTGGTGTACAGCTGCATAAAACAGACTATGCACAGTAACATTATAAGTTTAGTGTGCTACTGATTTAAAGGTGCAATCTAGGATGTGTTGTGTGCAGTATAAAACTTAATGCAGTGAGTTACAAAATTAGTCACACAAACTAAAACACTTAAATAGAGATAGGGAGGAACTCTGCTTCTTATGGACATGGGCAACCTATTCCAGAATATGAGAATTCTCTGAGAAACATATCTGTCTCTTCAACATGTCCTATATATGTTGCAATCAACATTTAGGGCTTTTCATCTAGTAGTGCTGATGCTATTTGTTTTGTGGATGTGCAAAAGGTTCATCAAAACAGGGTCCAGGGATGCCTTGTATGGCAGGCAAAGATCACCTCTCCGAAGACTTTGAGTAAAGAGACAGGGCTTTGAGGTGATCAGGGTAGTACATTGTGTTTACTCCCTGTATTTATCTTGTAAGGAACCTTTGTGGACATTCCAGTTGCTGCTTGTTTCTGGTCAGAAATATTGAAGGGTGTATTATACTCTATGATGGGTCTGATGAGGGCCGAGTACATTGGTATGATGACCTCTCTGGACCTAGATGCCATGCCCTTGTTTATAAGTTGAGCAACTTAGAAGGATTTTCTTACTATCTTGGACAGATGTTGGTCAAAGGCTAGGTTACTATCTACATGAGTTCCTAGATCCCTGACTAGAAAATCAGCTTTTAAGAGTTTTTTATTGATGACATAGTTACCTGGAGTAGCAGACTTCCCAAAAGATACTATAATGCATTTCTTGGTATTGCGTTTTAAAGCCATAGCTTTGTTACCAAGCATTTGTCTATATTAGACCTTCCTGAAGGGCATTCTTATCTTGGGCAGAATTCAGTGACTTCTCCCAGTTTGAAATCATCTATGAACCTGGTTAGCCAGAGGCCTTTGACATTGTCTTTGCCATCTGCAAAGTATAAGCCAAAGAGACATGGGCCTAGCACAGTACCTTAGATAACTCCATTGGTGACTGGCCTCTTTGTGAAGGTGGTCTCACTGATTCTAGCCTCCTGGGTCCTATCAGTGAGCCAGCTATCTCTTCAGCATTTTATAAAGGGGTTTATACCAAGTTCCACAAGTTTGTTGACAACAGCCGAGTGGGGTATTGTATCAAGTGCTTTAGCCGGATCTAGGTAGGCAGTCTGCACCATTTCCCCCTCATCCATTGCCTTAGTGACCTTTTCAAAGAAGTCCATCAGATTCATTAAGCATGACCTTCCCTTAACAAAGTCAAACTGGCTTGGATCCAGTGTCTTGAGGTCTCCTATGTCCTTGATAATGTCCATAATAATTCTTCCCATGGCATTGCAAATAAGACTAGTCAGACTAATTGGGAATATAATTTCCAGGATCTGTTGAAGAGCCTCCCTTATTAAGAGGGATCACCATCACAGTTGTCTATGCAGCACAAAGTCAGTTTTAAGACTATATTTAAATAATGACTCCAGGAGTCTGAATATGTCATTTCTGGGAATTATCATGAGGCTTCATGGGATGTTACTGGGGCCAATTGAGGAAGTGTTCTTCGCTTTTGTGAGTACAGCCAGTAAGTACTCCCTAGTTATAGTTGGAAGGTTATGTTTAAGGGTATTTTGGGGGTGGATGTTTAGGATGAGGGAGGGGTAAAGCTGTAAATGAATTTGTCTACTAACAGTATGACTACATCGCCAGGCTCAGTTAATGTGTCACCATTAACTACTAGCTCAGTACATTGCTGTGTGCTGCCCTTGAGGTTTCTAACATAGCTTTTGAAATAAGGTTGTCTTTCACTTGGGAGGTAATTTTAACATAAAGATGGCTTTGCTTGGCCTAATTAGCCTTCTTAGTTGTCTATTTACTTTGATGAGAGAGTTTTATCTTTATGGTAATTACCATTCTTGAGTTTTGCCATTTTTTTTTGCCTTTTGTTGTATATCCTATTTAATTTGGGATGCCACCAGGGGCAGTTTTCTTTTGGGGCTAGTCCTGAGCTTACTTCTGATAGGTACAGCAACCTCTGTGCAGCCACTGACATGATTGTACAGAGTTTCTGAGAGCAATTCAGCATAGGCTGCTGTGTTTGAAAAGTTTTGAGGGGCATTACATTTTGACAAAGCATCACTTACTAAAAGGTAATTTGCCTTGGAATAGTTCCTAACTGTTGCTGCTTTTAATGCGATTACTGGGTTGATTTTGATTTTGAAGTTGACAGCTTTATGGCCGAACCATACTAGGGAGGACAAGACATAGGGGGAAGTGCATCATTCTTCCATATTTATGAGCATGAGTTCCAGTATGTTGGAGCCTCTAAGTGATAAATTCTGTGGTAGCAAGAAGGAGGCAAAAGTATTCCAAACTGAAAATTTATAAGAACAAGTTTAGCACTTTTGTTCTGTACATCACATAGAACGTCCTCAGAACTAAATCTGTTATTAATGACACTTCTTTTATACATGATTAAAATCACATGATACAATGTTAGACCCAACCTACCAATTAAAACTGATTGCAAAGTAAAACCGCGCACGAGGATAACAATAAAAACAGCAATAAACTATGTAGCATCATAGTATTTCAACTTTAAAACACAATTAATTTAGTTTGGAATACTGTTGCCTCCTTCTTGGTATCACAAAATTTATCAGTTTGTGTTTGGTGTGTTTCTGTGGAGTATTCACTTTTACCAGTATGTTGGAGCCTCTCCTGTGCATATTTACTGTTTAGAGAAGGGGGTTGTATTTACAAAGTCCAGGAATCTTTGTGCCTGTAGATGTGAGGCACAGAGATTAATTCATCCACTACATCATTGTTTAATCATAAAAAAAAATAATGACTATTTTGCCTTGTCTGACTCTACCCTGCAAGCCAGTATCTGGGACCAGCAAATACTACTGTGCATTTGTGCATTTGCAACACTTAATCTGTTAGCAATTGGAAATCAGTAATCACTATTGCTCTGTCTAAAAGCAAGTATACAGCTGTGATGCACAGCTATTGCACCATCTCCTTTCTTCCTCCCCTCTCCATTTATCATTAAAGAATAATTTTCTCTTGGATCACTGATATTCTTACTAACAGATACTTGCTTACCACTTGCTGGTATGGCTGCACATATATTTATAACAAGCAAACTATTCAAATTCATATAAATGATGACACATTTGATGCTATGAGGAGTGTGGATATAATAGTCTGCGTAGGTGCCATTTCTGCTAATCTTACTAGGCCTGTAACCTAGATAACACTAAAATTCTATAATCTCACTGGTTTGAGGTTTAAATCACAGTCTTGCAAGTAATTTAGTAACTAAATCTCTCACTGCAGGACATTAAAGGGTAGGGCAGTCTTTTCTTAACTGGGATTGCACATGGCATATTTCTGTCTATGGTTGTCTTTTTTTTTTTTTAATCTGTGATCTTGTTTTCCAATTTGAGGGAGGGGTCATGTGCTGTTCCATTTGAGTCCTGACCAGGAGTGCCTAAACTAGTCACTTATAGGAGAAACAATATTTCTGCAGAGAAAGGAATGCTAAATATTTAAGCAATAACCAACGATGTTGGTGTGGTATATTAAGATTTACCCATGGTTGGTGTGGTTTAATTATGAGAGTGAAGCCAGAGTGATTAAATAAAGCCAACAATGGATAAATCTTAATATATCACACCATGGAGTCGGTAATTGCTATAATACAGTGACATTATTTAAGGAAAAATTGCTTACTTTTCTTAAATAATGTCTTTGTATAATGGCGTTGTGCTGTTCTTCCGCAGCTGGTTATATCCTGTTGCCTTTTTTTGATGTACTGCGCATGTGTATAAGAATTGCATTCCCACACATACCCAGCACATCAGTGCTTCGGAAAGGAAGCAATGGAGAAAAGAAGGTCTCTGTTGCTCCATTTTTGTTTTCTTTCTTTCTTTCTTTTTTTAATAAAAAAAAAGTTTTGGACAGTTTAGGGGTAGGAGAGAGACAGAATGGAGGAAATACAAGGAAAATCAGGTACGTGTCTTTAGTTTTGAGTAACGTACTTGATTTTCCTAGTATTTTCTCCGTCCTGTCTCTCTGCTATGTCCAGAGCCTGGATTACAAAGTTTTATTTATTTATTTTTTTTAAATAAAACTTACAGTATGTAGCAATGGAAAAAAGTCCAGGCGACTAGACCTCTTTCCATTGGTATATGCTAAGATTTACAATGGGCACACTGATTGGGCTGATCAATCAGTGTGTTCATTTTAAAATATTAATGACCAGTCATTGTATAATTATTATTTTGTCATCATCTCTTTCTTCCATTTGAATGTGCTGCATTGTTGCTAACTAGATCAAACAGGTCAATGTCTTCAGGCTAAGAATTACTCTAGATCCACCTTTTCAAAACAAATATCAGTTTAGCTGGATTTACTTGCCTGCTTTGATTGGATAATAGTTTTTTAACTACCATCTTGATAAAAAAAATATTTTGAATGTACCTGTATATAGTTCATTTAGCTGTTATTTTCCAATATCTGAGGTTTTATTTCATTGTTATATTAAGTCAGATAGTTACTAAAATTTGCCAAATATCAGTGAAATTGATTGTCAGGTGACAGATCATATATTTAGTGACATAGCTTTTGATTTTTTTCCCCATTTTAATGCATTGAGAAATCTGCATAGTGAAACTGTATTTACAGTATTCTGAAATCAATAAACAAAGTATTTTTGAGGGCATTATTTTGTGTGATAAACTGAGATGCTGCCAGCCCAGCTAGCTGGAATTTTGAAAATAATTATATGTCACTTGAAAATATTAATATGCTGTATATATATATATATATATATATATATATATATATATATATATATATATAAAATTCTCACCACTAACACCAGTGAGGGACGTGCACATTGAGAAGATAACAAGTACATACATAATAAAGTGCAATTTCCCTTAAGACCACACAGAGATCACAGTCAGTCTGGGTCTGGTTTCTCCCTCTCTCTCTCCAAATCACCAATAAGACTCCCTCTGGCATAGCTATAGGGTTAAGATCTCAGCTGAGTGGTCAAGCCAAAACCTCCAGCACCCTCTCTGTCCAACCAGTGCTTCGTGTCCCTGCCCAAGTAGCTGACACACACACACACACACACACACACACACACACACACACACACACACACACACACACACACACACACACACACACACACTTTGAGATTTGATTTATATACAAATAGACAGACACTCCTGGGAAAGGCTGGCACGTGTTTACTAGCTATGCCTCCTTCTGCCCAGACTATAAGGTAGTAATCACTGCCACCAACCACCCATTATCAGCTACTTTAAGGCCCTTCCCAAAGGGTGACCAATTCTACTATGTAATGTTTCTATTATCTAAATGGTAAGTGTGACCAATAGCAAGGCTATTTAACATTGGTATGTACAATGTCACCAAATACATATGTAAGTACTCTAAGAGCTTAAATATCTCTACACAAATTAGCCACGATTAAAAGGTTTAAATATATTTAATAATATATAATAAAAGCACAAGATAATACTCAGTAACTCAACACAGTGACAACAGAGTTCAGAATCACAGGAAATATTTTAAAACAACACTGCAGGACAGTCTCACATAAATGCAGAAAACATCTGAACTAATCTTGCTATATACCTATCTATATCTAAGAAAGATACTATGATCTAAGTCTTACTTACAGAGCCAGACAAATTCAGATGAGAAGTGCTGAAGATGGATGTGTTCAGATTCAAGACAAGATACAAAATGCACAGACTTTCTCTCTGAGATAGTTCTTAAATTAATAATACACATTACTGCTGGGTTAGCTAGATGACATCACTATTTGACACCTGCATCTAGTTCCTAGGCTAAACAGACACCAACAGAATTTAACATGTCTCTATGAAAAACACTTATCTCTTAGAAGCTTACCTGAAACTGGAAGTAGTTAAACAGTTACACACTTTTACCTTTGTAACCTGTAATTATTTCTGTTTCCAGACAACAGAAAGAATTTCTAACTGCAGACATTCTGTCTTCTAGCTGTGGTAAACACAATCATAAAACTCTTTACTTGTCAACTTGTTTTCTTAGAGTTTTTCAAGTTAACTCTATATGTTCCAGCATCTTACTATCAAAACGTACATTTGCATAGGCATATAGTTTATACACATTTCTGCTCTTTTCCAGCAGGGTACACTGTGGTTACATTCCTGCAGCTCAGTACAGAGCATACAGTTTTCTTACATGTGTAGGACAAGCATACAAACCATATTACTATTCATAAATGACATAATTATTTACAAAATTCTAGCTAGCTGGCCTGACAGTATCACATTTTTATATACATCATATTAATATTTTCAAGTGACATATAATTATTTACAGAATTCCAGCTAGCTGGGCTGGCAGCATCTCAGTTTATCACATTTTATATCATCTGTTTTCTTCACCAAGCAACTATACTGTTTAATTAATCTTCTTTAGGACTGATTTTGGCAAAAAGTTTTATGACACGGTATTTCTAATCTACAGAGTATATGCTCATGTTCTTAGAATACCTATTGTTCCTACCTGGGTGTTTTCTTTGAATTATTTTTCTGCTTGCATGTATATCTTTAACAGGAGATAGGCTTATGCTTATACTAAGGACTGAAGTTGTGTTATCTTGGGGATTTCTTCTTTCCCCAAGATGGTACTACCTCAGAGTTTGTATATAGAAATAGAGGGATATATGAAGGGGTAGAGA
This sequence comes from Protopterus annectens, assembly GCF_019279795.1. NCBI lineage: Eukaryota > Metazoa > Chordata > Ceratodontiformes > Protopteridae > Protopterus > Protopterus annectens. The sequence continues at coordinate 1,057,831,150 of NC_056744.1, read as the reverse complement.
AGTACATGGGGTCTTGCCCCCTCCAAAAATGTTTTTTTCTTATGTTTTTCTCTTTGAATGCTGTTCAAATGCAATTGACTTTGTTCATTTGTGATTGCAGTTCTGACAAAAGAATGCATTATTTATTTATTTGCATTTGTTTACCGGGATGGTCCACTGGGCCAAAAAAGTACTCATTTTCAGTGGAGGCCTGGGGAGAAAAGCTCCACAGTGAATATACAATACATTTGAATAACAAACTCAGTTCATTACAATAACAAGTAAACAAAGTTATTAACAATATTTGAAATGGAATTAACATTTTGTTACATTAAGAAGGCAATGCAACGGTACATACATCTGTATACTGACAGTACATGTGGAAGTAGATTATCATTTAGGGATAGGGTGAAAATGTGGAAGGTGATAAGGATGGAGGTAGGAGGGTTGGAATAGTGGTAGCAGGGAGAAAGTCATGTTATAGGTTGTGTGGAACTATCACAAAAACTATCACAAGAGCAGAGCCACTGGGTGGAGAGATGATGTTTCAGAGATTTTTTTTTTAAATACAGCAGCATTACTAATGGATCTTAGTGGAGGTGGAAGATAGTTCCATAATCTAGCAGTGGAATAGGGGTTTAGCAATTGACCAGTGGAGAGATTAGTTTTTTTAATTTGCAAGAGCACTGGATTTTCAGAGCGGAGGGGTCTGTTGGGGTGGTATGGTGTAAGTAGAGAAGAGAGGGCAGGGAAGCTAGATGGATTGAATATTAGTTTGTGAGCAGTTGTTAGCTGTATGTATGTAAGGTGGTGAGTGAGTTCCAGTCAGTCTAGTAGATGAAGAGAGGTGCAGTGGTGGGATGTGTCATCTGTTAGTGATGAACTTGGCAATTATTTTAAATGCATTAATTCCCTTCCACAACTACTTAGAATAGTATGCTGTAAGTTTCTAAGAAGAAGGAAAGTATGTGGTTTCACTTGTTTAATGCTAGAAAAACATTATTTTAAGACAACATAACAGTTCTGATTAACATTTTTGGAGTACCCTATGTCTGGCTCATTTTTCAATGCTCTGTGCTACATTATTCATTTGACTTTTGTTTTAACCCTGGTTGAAAGTAACTCTTAAACATTACTTTCCTATTCAGAAATATTACATTAAAGATTATAGGAAGTGCTTTGACTTTTGTTTTAACCCTGGTTGAAAGTAACTCTTAAACATTACTTTCCTATTCGGAAATATTACATTAAATATTACAGGAAGTGCATTACTGAAAGATTCAATGGGATCAACTATGGCAAGTTTAAAGTCATCATTTCATTTATTAAATCTCAGAATATCTTGCCAGCAAACTGACTTGCATTTTTGCCTCAGTATTTGTTATCAGTCTTCATACTTTACTCTGTCAACTATTTTCAATTTAATAGTGCCAGGCAGAAATATGTATCAGAACAACTCATTTTCATATTTCTGTCTAGTACACATTCCTTTGAAATTATTCTTTTGTTTTACAAATCTTTGAAAAATTATTGTTTCTACAACAATTTTTACTCAAGCTATTTAAACACAGAACCCTTCTTCATTTCTTGCTTATAACAACACCTAATATACATGGCATGAATTTCAACTCCAGCATTCTTCCTGGGTACCTCATAAAGTACAGTTCTGTATATAGATTATATCCTGCCTAAGGTATAACAGCCAGCCAGCTTCCAAAACTTAAGGGTACCTTCCATGTGCCCAGACTGTTGAGAGCTCAAGCAGAGCTGGAGAAAATCAATGGTCTGGGCTCAAAGTCCTTCAGAGCATTCATGCCAACTAAGAGGGAGATTAGTGTGCTGAAATAGGTGAATGCAAAGGTATAAAACAATCAGTGTCCACACCCTGACAAACTAAAATCAAACCAAAAATAAGGTGGGATGGAGGGAAGGAATGGCTATTGCTGGAGCAATCATTTGAACATTTACTGTTATGGCAAGTTTACTTATGAAATTGTACTATGTTCATCATTTGATCACTGCTGCAGGAGCCTTAGCTATATGGTAAGAATACCATAACTTTTAAAGTTTGAGAGGAGGAAGGATGAGTGTCTAGTAGCCCCTGCTCTAGACACAGAAAAGGAGTCTAGTTTGTAGTGCTTTGCAAAGTGTGCTCAGAGGACCAAGTTGCTGCCTCTGGAATACTTCTAGAGTCCATACTTTTACAAAAAGTCATTGATGAAGGCAGTACTGTAGTAGAATGTTCCTTGACCCTGCTTGGAATTCAATTATTATGTTGAGGATAACAAAAGAAGATAGCATGGGACAATTTGTAAATAGTCTGCTTTGACGCAGGTTGTCCCTTTTTCATGCCTTCATAAGGCATTAAAAACTAATTGACATTCTGAAGGTTTTAGTTCTGTTAGGATAGTATCCCAAATTGTCTGTGGGCATAAATAGTATGAAGAATCCTTCCTCAGTTTTTAGTTTTGGAAGGAAGATAGACAAATGGTTAGCTTTGCTCAAAGTAAGCTCAGATACCACTTTAAGCATACATGAAGGATTTGTTCTCAAAAGAAACTCTATATTTGTGAAAAATGAGATAAGGTTGACCCACCATGAGAGCTTGCAAATCAAGACAGTCTTCTTGCTGAAGTCAGAGCAATCAAAAAACAGTTTTTCCATGTTAGGAACCACAAATCAGCCTGATGAGGTGGTTCAAATGAAGCAAATGTTAATGTTATAAAAGGAAAATTAAGATCCACCATCCAGTTAAGAGCCAACTATTTTCCAGGTGGACAGGTATGCCAAATCTCTATCAAAAACATATTGACATGGGAATACATTGGAAAAGGGAGATCCATGGGCAGACATAATAATCAGCACCATAATAATAAAATAAATAACATATTTACATGGAAATACATTGAAAAAGGGAGATCCATGGGCAGACATGCCAAAATGGCTAATAAAATGAACTTTGATAAAGGGTAAAAAAGGCTAGGGGATAATAAATTATACAAATTTTGTAGAACCTGAGAAATAGTAGCTTTAAAAGGGTGTTGGCTCTTAGTATGGCATCAATTATAAAATAATTGTCTAAAAGGTCTCTGTCAAGACAGAAAGTTAAAATTGTTTTAAGTTGGGGGTATATAAAGCAACCCCTGTCTTACATACATAAGTCCAGTCTGTAAAGAATCTTGGGGTAATTACCTTGGCTGAAGGGAGAATCACTGTTGCCTGGGCCATAAGGGAATCACCACAGTGATCTTTGGAGAATCCTTCTGAGTTTCTAGAATGTCCCTAGATATCAGTGGAAAGTGTGGAGAGATGCATGGGAATATCCCCATCCAAGGAAATGAGAATGCTTCTGGTTCCCAGGCCAACTTGGAAGGAGCCCTGAGGTAAAATTTTGATAGTTGCTTGTTGTGAGTGGCTATAAATAGATCTATCTGAGGTGTTCCCAACAGATGAATCAAATTTAGGAAGACCCCAATTCAGTTTTCATTCATCATTATTAATTTGACTTTTGTATTAACCCTGGTTGAAAGTTACTCTTAAACATTACTTTTTTGGCCTAATTCTGCTCAACATGTCTGCTACAATATTTTGTTCTGACAGAATGTAAGATAGAGTGAGATTGGGCTGAATAACTATATCCCAGGCTACCCTGACTAACCTGCAGAGGGTAAGATCTGGAATCCCTGTTTGGTAACATACCACATCACTGTGGTATTGTCTGTAATCACTTGTAGAGGCCCTGTAGACCAAAGATGATTGACCGAGTTAAGTGCATTTATAACTACAAACATCTATTTTATGTTTATGTGTTTTTGTCCGTCTTTTTTTTTTTTTCCAAAGGCCATGATGCATTTTCACTCCCAAAGGCACAGTTCCTAAAGTAAGATCTTCGGCATCTGTTGATACAGACTGCATTGGAGCTGGAAAAGAGAATGGAAGACCAGCATTCAGATAAAACTGGTATCTCCATCAAAGCAATTCCCTTTTGCAAACCAGAAAACTGAAATATGAAACATCACGAGTGTTGATGTGGGGACTACCCAGATTTTAAGTACATTGAACCTTTCTTATGTCTGGCTAGAGAAATCATGAGAATCAAAGATATTCTGAATTCTGAGTATTTCTCTTGTTGAAGTCCTGCACTTTTTTTTGTGGAAGAAAAGCTCTTTGAAGAGAAGTATCCAGGAGACGCCCCAGGACTACAATCCTGTGGGAATGAGTCAAACAAGAGTTTATAATGTTCTCTTTGAAACCCAGTCTGTGAAGGAGATCATCTACCCAAGTGAGAGATTCCTGATAATTTGAAAAAGACTCTTCAATGATAAGTAAGTTGTCAATTAAGAAAAAGTGTGAATACCTTGCACTCTGCAATAGGCTATTACTGGAGCACTTTGTGAGCACACTTGAAACAGTGGATGACCAAAAGGTTAATGCGGAGAGCTTAGTGTGTAACCCAGGTACAGGAAATCTTAAAACATTAAAATATGATGCCATAGACTAGGACAATAATCATGCTTTAAGTTTAGGGTTACCAAAAACTTGCAAGGGAGAATAAGAGGTAGCAGATTGTGAAGGGAAAACATTTTGAACTTTGTGACTTTCACAAACTAGATGAGATGGGAAAGATTTAGAACTGGTCTGTATGATGCTCCTTTCTCTGACTCCAGAAACGTTCTTCAGTAAAAACCTGTCCCTGTCATACAACCAGGAAAATACTCTATTACCCCTTGGGTCAGCAGATGGATGAGAAGGAATCCTCTGAAAAGGAGGAAGGGACTCCAATTGCCATCTGTAGCCTTGATGGATCACTCTCAAAACCCATTTGTCTGAGTTTATCTATTGTGAAACAGAGACATGGAGATCCAAGCTTTATGAAAGACTTAAAATAGGGCCAGGGTGGGAATAGGGGGTTACAGTTTGTAGACAGTCATTCAGACTTGTTCAAGTGTTCTGGTTTCTGGGGTATACCACATTCTGTTTGGAGCCTTCTTGCTATTGATTTTTGAATGTCTGCTTTCCAGAAATATGCTGAGCTTGAATGTTTTACTTTTGTAAAAGGGTCCTGAGTTAGAGATGAAATGTTTAACAAACTTGGAGAAGGAAGGCTAAAAAAATCCGAGTCACCTCATTAATCAGTTTCACTCTCTCATTACACTTTTTCAGGACCTCAGCAGCAGATGTTTCATAAATAACCTCCCTATCAAGAGAAGAATTTAAAATCTCAATCTGATCATCATCAAGCACATTTTGAGAATGCAACCATGCAAACCACCTCATAACAAACCCAGTAGATGCTGTTCTGGATGAGGGATCAGCTGAGTTATGAGCACACTTCAAAGAATTATTGGTTATTTGAGACACTGATGCAATAAGAGAAAATCTGTGAAGAAATGCCCTTAGAAAGAGGAAAAATTGCAACAATGCTCATCATATTATCAAATGAAACAAGCAAAACATAACACATGGATGTGATTCTGCTTTTCATGAAGTTTTTACTCTGACTATCTTGTAGAGGAAAATTATACCACATGGCACACACATTCCTGCAACAATGCATTTTTAAAGATATATTCCACTATAATCCAAAAAGTACTGTGTGTCTTTATTAGGACTACTGTATTAGCATCCACTGTAAACAGCTGTTTGATATTGTTTCTTAATTGTTACCTATTTCAGAACGTCATGAATATGAGCAAAGGCAAGAGAAGGCACAACAAAGGTAATGTCAGCCGCAGGGTGGAAGTCCACCTGATTGAAGGGATAACTAGTTTACTCACTTGAGAACAATCTGGAATGGATGTGGGCCCTCTGTCCAACACCACTATGTCTGTGTATAATAACTGAGAGGTTGCACAAACCCAGAAAGAAGGGAAGGATACAGAGGATATATAAAACTAACATCTTCCCTCCTCTCTGACTTCCATGATTTAAAATGAATGCACAGAATCTGTATACACAAAGTTCTAGGGTCTAGGAGTAATCACATCCTGTTTAAAAGACACACCATTTATTCAACCCCAAAACATATAAAACCTTGTGAGTTTGCTAGTTAAAACAGTGATACTCCCTAGGTTGGAAAACAAAAAAATATAAAAACATTTTTGCATGGGGGATTATCCCTTCCAATAAGAGGACAAGACCCCACACCCTCTCTCTTTCTCTCTCTCTCTCTCTCTCTCTATATATATATATATATATATATATATTTGGGTTCCCTTTAAATCATCGAATGTTCAGAACATCGAAGTTCTGATCATCGAGACCAGAACATCAATGCTCAGAACATCGAAGGTTTAAAGTGGAAGTGCCAGGTAAATGAGATTGTGGAATGTTGGGTGTGTATGCAGGGCAGCAAGGTGCCCTGTATGTTGTGTGTGTGTGTGTGTGTGTGCCATCTGAGTATTGGCATTGCAGGTAGGGTACGGGAAATCTCCTGTTTAGGGCTACCGCATATAGCGGTAAGCATGAGATTTCCCTTACCCCACTGTAGTGTGATCTCAGAGTTGGAATATTAAAGTAGGGGGGTGTGGGGGGCACAGCCCCCCACATGGGGGGTGCAGGGAGGCAAAGCCCCCATGCATAACATAGTGTTTGTGATTTTTTTTTGCCGTTCATTTTGAATTTTCGATGTTCTGAACATCAATGTTCTGGTCTCGATGATCTGAACATTCGATTATTCAAAGTGAATCCATATATATTTATATATATATATGTTTACATGTATATTAACCCTGAGTTTCTACTGTCTAAGAGAAGAGGAAGAAAGTAAGGAAACCACACTATTCACTTTCTCTAATTCTAGCCACCATGATAGGACATTGGGAATCGTTGTAGGTTCAACAATTAGAGCGTTGATCACCTGTCTGCAGACAAACATTAGGCCTCCCCAAGTTCTAACATATTAAAAATTTGAAAAGAAAAATCTAAAGTGTTTTCTTTGTGATGGTTTGTGCTCCAGTAAACGGACATATGGTAGACTGTTCTATGAGGAGGTTCATGAAAGTGACATTTTGCAATCTGAATAATTACTAGACAGACAATAAATTATAAAGCTACAGACGATAATCAACATGTACTAATTTAATTTTTGTTTTAGTCTTTAGTTAACTTTTCAAATGTAAATATATTTTAATATTCAGAAATCTAGTTTTGGTAATGAATTTAAATATTAACCTTATGTTTCTTCCCTGCATTGCAGGTGTCGTTTTATATTCCTTCTAAAATTAATTGGTCAAACACATAACAACACATTTATTAAAGCCATGTCAGGCATTAAGGAATTCAACATCTTTTACTCGTAAGCACAATAAAGTTTCTGTTTTAATTGTATTATTCTTTTTTTTTTATCATATGTACTGTGACAGCAGCATTGCTCAGAAATCAATGAAAATTTCTTTTTTAAAACATTATGTTGTATTAAAATGGCAATAGCTTGTTTCATGGATAAGTCAAAGAAAGAACACATCACTGATTTAATCATAGAAAGTAAATTTCATTAACTCTATTCCCTGCTGTGTTAGTTAAAATGTGCCTTCTACTACTAAAGGTATGCCAGCTCCCATAGAAGAATGTCAACAGAATGACTTGAATTCAAAACACATTGCTAAATATAGATAAATGCATCATCTCCACCTTTTTTAAAGACAGAGCTGAGAGTAACATGTCAGATAAAAGATACTTGAAGTGCACAATTTCCAAAGTGCACCTCTGGCAGTTCTTAATTATAGGTGCTTCTGTTCTGTTACAGTATTAATGAAATATAAAAGCACATTACAAAAGAAAGGATAGCTCCTTCATACTAAAGATCTGTGTAGTATCCATCTTCTTAGTTTTATATTTACTTCTTAAACTTAGCTGTCACTGTCTATGAGGTGCCACATGACAGCTAATGTAACGTACTGTGAAAGACTGCTATATCACTTGTTCATTCTCTTATAAGAGATGGACATATGGAAAGAGAACACTGGATATAGATGTCGAAGCAACCAACAAACAACAAATGATATAAGGTATAAGTGTGCTGTTAAAATTGACAAGAATGTATCATTTGCTTTGGGAAAAAAAGTAGAAAAGATGCATCATGTTGGACATGGAGTGCTTTTGTTTGTTTACTTATTTACCATACAAAAATAGAGAACCCTATGCGTTATTGCAGCTTAGACTACTGAGTATTGGAATATCAAGTCAGAAGAAGAGCAGAGTTTCCTGTTCTCAGTGTTTTTTTAGGTCAAAGCTTCCAAGGTCACATGTTCGGGACCCGGAAAAAAGGGCGAAGGTGAGATTTGCTATGGTTTCCACTGAGCTTGTCTAACTTTGGATCATTATAGTTACAGACTGGGAAAATACCTTGGGGGATGCAGGATTTTGCAACCTCAGATGTGCCATTGAAATTGTAAACTTCCAAAGCTTTATGCATGTTAGTTCTGTTTAATCTTGTTTTGACTAAATACGTAATAAATCATACTAAACGCAAAAAAGTTACCTGGAGCTGCATTTATTTTGATTCAATTAAGTCTTGATTTCTTTTGACAGTGTCGATATTTTTACACTTCCCTTTAGGCATTTTTGCTCCTGTGCTGAGTTGCTGGAAATAACAGGGTAGTCATGACTTTCATTTCAAAATGTGATTCCAGATGTTTGTTAATCCCTATCAACCCTGCTGCCTGTTTTCTACTCCCTAGACTATTGTACTTTTTACTGCTATTTATTTGAACACTTTTACAACAATTATTTTACTGTGCCATGTTTATAGCTTGTTTGTTAAGCAGCAATCAAACAAAGAGCCTAGGGCAAGGCTGTTTTTGTTTTTTAGGCATATGGGATTTTATATAATGTATGCTTGTCACATCTGTATATATGAGCTTCATTTTCATACTGAAAAATTAAATCATGTGGCTCTTTTTTCTCAGGGTCTTTTTTATATTGATTTGTGCCTATTTTGACACCTTCTTCTTATACAGCTTCTTTTGAGAATATAAAACTAAATGCCTGTTTTTTGTTTTTTTTTTTTTGTTTTTTTTTTTGATGTAGCAAACCACTCTGATGAAGTGGTTCCCTTGGCAAATAGCAATATAACTGAGTGATGATGCATTGTTGTGTATCTGTGGACTAAAACTTGTCATGGAGCTTATGATATTACTGCTACAGAAGCTGTAGACTTATGTGTGGAAATGATATTACTACAGCAGTGCACCTTAAGGAAAATTCCAACTGGGGCATTTTACTTCCATTTACATGCTCCCTGCTAAACATATGCTGCCTGGTTGCACCATTTTTACGTTAAGTGTGTGTTTGGAGCATTGTTTGAAGGACTTTGCTTGAGCTACTTAACTGAACTGAAGTCTACAGATTCATAACTTTGCACAGAAAGGAGACAGCAGCATTGTGTTGGAAGACTGTTCTTTAGCAGCTGTTTGCACTAATGTTAATTGGAATGTAAAATCTGCTGAGCTCTTAATTTGAGTACCGTTTAAATAATGCATAGTACCCTAACTTTAAAAGCACTGAAGTGATATATGAATGTATATCTTAAGGTATGTCCGGTTTTTGGATGATGTATTTATTGTGTGGGAGGGGGACAACAATGTTATCCCTGAATTTATACAATATATTAATACATCCACCCCCTTTTTGAATTTTACACATAAATACAGCATGGATGGTATTGCATACTTGGATACCTATATTACTTTGACACCCAATGGGTTTAAGTCCAATATATATAGAAAGGAGACATTTAGCAACACATACTTGGAATACAACAGTTGTCATCCTGTTGGGTTAAAGAATAACATAGTCAAGGGTCAGTGTATTCGGGCTGCCAGAATGACTTCAGAGTATAGTGAGATGCTGATGGAGTTGAACAAAATAGGTAATATGTTCAAGGCGAGGTGATACCCTGAATATGTTATCAAGGATGCTATAGAGTATGTGAGTAAAATGTGGGGCATCAAATATAAACCTTTATTAGGAGTGGGTATAGATAATATAGGTATAACTAACAGTCAAGGAAATGAATGGGATTTCCATACGGCATGTATTTTACCTTATAGTTACTATACTGAGGACATAAAACACATTATTAAGAAGAATTGGAATATTTTAAAGGGGGATGATGTAATATCAGATGTAGTGGGTAATGAACCCAAGTTTGTTAATAGTGTGGGGTTTAACCTTAAGAACAAATTTGAACACAATATAGAGATGGTCAAAGGACAAGTGACAGGTACACGGAAATGTGGACACTGTAATCAATGTAAGGCTATTATGGAGGACCATGAGGTCCAGTTGCATAACACTAGCAAAAATATTTTACACCTATGTCGAGGTAATTGTGATACCATCAATGTTATTTATCTGGCTCTGTGCACCACGTGTCCTAGTTTTTATGTGGGCCAAACAGGAAGAAAATTGAAAAATAGGATTTATGAGCATTTGTATGCTATAAAGAAAAAGGATGAGAACAATGCCCTATTTAGACACGTACGGGACAGTGCCAATTGTAATACTTTTAAATTTGCAATATTAGAGGTGGTGAGGGTATCACAAAGAGGTGGGAGTATTAAGCATACTCTAGGAGAGAAAGAGGTTAGATGGCAAATATTATTGAATGCAACTTCACCACCAGGAATCAATGAATATATTACTATTAAACCTATATTGTTGAATAAGGTTTAAATTTTAACAATTTTAATATATTAACAGATTTTTAAAAGGATATATAAATGTATAACAAGCTTTTAATAGTAAATCCTTATTTGAATGTAATATATAATATTATTATATTGTGTGTTGATGTACTAGAAGCATTAGATATCTCAGTACCATATATACTAATACTAATACTGTGAAATGGGAACAGCAGACTTTTATTTTTGTAGTACTTTTACAAAGTTAATTCATATGCTGGTTGAATGGTTGTTCTGATTGGTGAATGAATCGATTAATTAGTGTGAATGTAGTATAAAACTGTTTGAATGTGTAAGGACAATGTTCTGATGAAGTCTATGTAGTTAGATGAAAGCGCTAAACCTTTTGTAATAAAGTGGATTTTTTATAATTATTCAACTGGCAACCTTCTTTATTCACCCCTTAGTGAATTCTGTTATACTCGTGCAGCTGAGCTGAATTTTTGTTGGACTCGAGTGTTGGTGTATTTTACTGTGCTTGGAGCATTGTTTGAAGGACTTTGCTTGAGCTACTTAACTGAACTGAAGTCTACAGATTCATAACTTTGCACAGAAAGGAGACAGCAGCATTGTGTTGGAAGACTGTTCTTTAGCAGCTGTTTGAACTAATGTTAATGGGAATGTAAAATCCTGCTGAGCTCTTAATTTGAGTACCGTTTAAATAATGCATAGTACCCTAACTTTAAAAGCACTGACGTGAATTGAACTGCATCAAGTGCAGAAGACCATACTAGCAAACAATATGATTCACAACATAATCTATTATACCTGTTTATATGAGTGGTGTTTAAATGTATACAGGTTTTAGCTTACAAAAGAATAGAATGATGGCACTGATAGGTGTATAACGCTAAGCAATATATTTTTTCATATATCTGTTCTCAGGAAGAAACAGCTTCAGTTTTCTGTTCAGATAGAATTGGCTGAAGTGAATTAAGTCATTTGTGAAAATATTGAACTTGTACTGCTCTGTTTGGTTGGGGATAATAAATTCAGCTAATACTGTGGTCAAATTATGCCAAAGTACTGTATGCAAACATACAATAAAGATGCGCTTATGAGCTTCATCAACACAGTTAACTACTAGAATTCTGGATGTTTAAATGTAGTGTATATATGGAAATCAACTTGTTATCAAAGATACTGACCACTTAGTTTCATAGATTATGAAGTCAAGAAGCAAGAACTTGAGTACTGTGACACCTAAACAAGCAGCTAATGAATTACTGCATGCATCCATTCATCAGCTTCAAACAAAAGGTCTGAAACATTATTTATGTTAATATAAATCCGCAGTGACTACAACTTTAACACTTGAGATTCTGCTTCTGAAAAGCCAGCAAGTCTAATGAGCTCATTCAGTTCTCAGAGTAAAGAAGTAGTATACCAGATCAATCAAGGTTTTGCTCTTTTAATTTAAAAACCTATGGAACCATTCATGGAATTGTAGGCATCTGATCCCTTGAAATGTATTAAAAGTCTGTCTTTGCAGTAGATGAAAAATATTGTTATCAAAAATGGAAATGTTTCTGGAAGTATTCTAAATGACACAAGGATAGTGACGTTACTTCAGATGAAATTAACTTAACTCCTGATCCTAATGGATTCTAATTCAATACCTTCCTTTGCTCAATTTATTGTGACACTCCAGAAAATAAAAGTAGTAATACCAAGAACCAAACCCATGTTGATAAACCAATTTCTAGTCAACTCCAAGATGAACTAAATACTAGTGAGGAGAAACAAGTCTTGTAGGATAAGATTCAAATACCATATTAAAAATGTTGAATTTAGGTGAGCCTGTCAACAGTTTAAATGAGTTAAGCACAAAAAGTAACACCCTATATAAAAAAGTTATGGGTCATGAAACAAATGTAAAATATGTAAGCCTAGGCATCCTTACTTGAGTTCCAGAAAGCTCTGTTGACTGATAAAGTATCATTGCAAAAAGTCAAAATGGTCACAGAGCAAAACTACAAGGTTGTAAAACCAAGACTGGATGCAGAAATGTATGAATAATTTAGAGTCCCTAATTTGTGGGATAATTTATAGGGTTTGGAATGTACCATACCTAAAAGCCTAGCCTTTTTTAAAAAGATCTTCAGTGGGACTTCCTTGGCACTACGTGGAAATGGTCAGTACTACCTGGTTTATAGATGTAAAATAAAATAAAGTTGAAAAAGCTTGATTCATCTCCACAGATATCATAGAATGATACCTCAAAGTACTTCTCTATCAACATCATGACCAACAGTTATAAAATTCTGCATCTCTAATGACCACAATGCAGTTTTCTCACCTACAGTCCAGATGAGGAAATTAGACAGTGGTACTGCTCATATTTTAGTCTATGCAGCCTCATCCCAGATGCTATTAAGACAAGGATGGGTTTCTCAGCTCTTGCAAAAGCACCATGGGAGAAGAATGCCCATACTTACTTTGTACCAACATCAAACCTTTTTGTGACATGGAAATAATATGTTTCATTTTTTATTCTGATCAAAAAGCCACATCTGAATTGACTACTGTAGGGGCTATATCATCCACATGACCTGCCTAGACTTCTTGGGATCTTTGCTTACTTAAAGACTTTAATTATTTTGGCCTTTCTAATTTTTCCCTTTTCTTCTTTCTTTCAAGTCTGTCCCATATATCTGTAATATTTTTACTATATCTTGCACTGACCAACTTGAAGCTGTTTGAGGCATTATACCAGCTAATACTAGATTGTATTAAAATGATGAAAATGAATGCCAAGTACTAGTTTATCTAGTAACATTAATATTATGCATGATTGTTTTAAATAAAGAATTTTAATGCATTGAAAAGACAGGAACATTTTTTCAATAAACACATTTGGAGGGCAATCAGATTATGCAGATTCAACATAAATAGAGATGGATTAATATATGGAATGTGATACTTTTTTTTCTAAAAGAATTGTCGATATATTAGTACTTGTGAAAATACTTATAGTTTCAGGCAGAGCATGTTATCAAGATAAGGATGGTTATTGATCCTCAGCAGCAGACAGTGGCAGGTATTGCTTGACTTGTTATATGCCCCATTTGAGCAATCTTCTGAATTTCTGACCAGGTGTTTCGCAGGATTTAGAGGCAATCTCAATAACAATAGGAGGAGAATGGAACTCTGTTTATTCTATAGTACTGGATAACTCTCCTAGTCATGGCACTTATTTATATAGGTGTATTTATATAGGTGTAACCTTCTACTAAAGGCATTTATGAATTGAGAATCTTTAAACACTTTTAGCAGTAAAAAAATTGGTACTTACGTATTATCGCAACCAGATTGCAGACCGGTCGGTAATAGGTAAGTAAAGATTTCTGCAGTTTCTAAAAACTTTCTACGAGTAATGTTTAAATTCTGTCCCTATTTTCTGGGGCAATTTTCACAAACGTGAGTCAGTACTTGGAAACAAGAGACCGTAAGGGATGAATGAACTTAGAATGAGTTACTGTTGTTTCCGGGACTCCATATTTAGCGCTCTTTTTTATTTAAAGGTCTGGTTCTCCATGGGCTTGAATGCAGTTGACCACATTGAAACCTCTCAAGTCTCCAGATGTGTAGGTATTATTAAAGATACCAGGAACAACGGAAAGTAGTGTGTTAAGTGCAAAACTTTCACCGGTTTTACTTCATTATAATGAAAACGACTGCCTTCCCTGACACTGAAACAGTCATTCTGGGAATTGTGGAGAAGTACAACAATGGCTATAAACAAAGAAAACTGAACGGGCACCTTCCTACTTCTGAAAAATAAAATATCTCCTCATCCATGATATCACAACCACATTTTGTAACATGCTGACTCTGTTAATGTGATCACAAAATTACTTTTCTCTTAAGTGCAAAGTAGTGCGTGAAGTGGTAAGTACTGTTTTGGCACTTTCAGAATGACATGCAGGAATCTTACGTAATGTAGTGTGCCCTGCTCATGTTATTTTGGTGGAAGGTACGCTGGCAAAGGATGGTGCCAAAGATGATGAATTTGCCTGTTACTCTACTTTTCAGAACCAAGGTGATCCAAAAAGTGATTTGGACTTTACACACCCCATTGCAGTTTATTATAGAGTCGTTTCACAACCACATTAGGAAGAACCCCAGGTTAGAACATCTGGTTGTGATAATACATAAGTACCAAAAAATCCAACAAAAATATTTCTGTCATATTTCTTATAGGTACCGCATACTTAAAAATATCAACATCCTTTTTCTTACATCTGTCTTAATAAAACATAACTTAGATGTATACTTGTTCGAAAGTTCTTCAGGTCATTATTGTGTATCAGCAATGACATTAAAAAATATTGTTACAATAATACATAAAAAAGAAAATTGCTGTGTTATTGTTACAAAATCAAAAAAGACATGTTTATTTTTAATTGGATTTAAATGCTAATTCTTCAGTATCATTTAGTGTTAGATGGGATACAGTCTAAGGAAATATTTATTTACACATTCAAACATATTCTGTTCATATAATGACAATTCTTGTTTTACAATTGCATGATACAGAACATTAGCTAGCACAAGTATCAATATTTTGCATATTAATTATAAGTACAGTGGAAATAAAAAGTGTACACACCCCTGCTAAAATGCCAGGTTTTTGTGATATATAAAAAATGAGACCACAATAAATCATTTCAAAACTTTTCCCACCTTTAATATGACCTATAATCTGTACAATTCAATTGAAAAACTAACAAATCTGTTAGGGGAAAAAATTAAAAAAATAAAAAATGTACAATACGCTGGTTGCATAGGTGTGCACACCCTTAAACTGAAACTTTGCTGAAACACCTTTTGATGTAATTACAGCATTCAATCTTCTTGGGAAGAAGTCTATCAGCGTGGCACATCTTGACTTGACAACATTTGCCCACTCTTCCTTGCAAAAGCACTCCAAATCTGTCAGATTGCGAGGGCATCTCTTGTGCACAGCCCTCTTCAGGTCACCCCACAGACTTTGTATGGGATTTAGGTCTGGGCACTGGCTGGGCCATTCCAAAACTTAAATTTTCTTCTGGTGAAGCCATTCTTTTGTTGATTTGGATGTATGCGCAAGGTCATTGTCATGCTGAAAGGTGAAATTTCTCTTCATCTTCAGCTTTCTAGCAGACACCTGAAGGTTTTGGGCCAAAGGTGACTGGAATTTGGAACTGTTCATAATTCCCTACACCTTGACAAAAGCCCCAGCTGAAGAAAAGCAACCCAAATCATGATACTGCCACCATCATGCTTCCCAGTGGGGATGGTGTTCTTTTGGTGATGCAAAGTGTTGTTTTTGCGCCAAAAGTACCTTTTGGAATTGTGGCCAAAAAGTTCAACCTTGGTCTCATCAGACCATAACACATTTTCCCACATGCTTTTGGGAGACGATGTATTGTTTTGCAACTTTTAGTCAGGCCTGGATGTTTTTCTGTGTAAGAAAAACTTGTAAAAACTTCTTGTAACCCTACCCCATAGCCCAGACATATGGAGAAAACGGGAGATTGTTGTCACATGTAGTACACAACCAGTACTTGCCAGAAATTCCAGCATCTCCGTCAGTGTTGCTGTAGATCTCTTGGCAACCTCCCTGACCAGTTTTCATCTTGTCTTTTCATCAGTTCTGGAGGGACATCCAGTTCTTTGCAACGTCACTGTTGTCTCATATTTTCTCCACTTTTTGATGACTGTCTTCACTGTGTTCCATGGTATATCCATTGATGTGGAAATGTTTCTGTACCCTTCTCCTGACTGATACTTTTCAACAGTGAGATCATTTTAATGCTTTGTAAGCTCTCTGTGAACCATGGCTTTTGCTGTAGCAGGCAACTGAATAAATGTCAAGAAAATCCTACTAGGACAGCTGAACTTTATTTGGGGTTAATCAGAGTCTCATTAACTGGTGGCAGGTGTGTACCCAACAAGACTGAATACTGTGATTAAATGAAAATGGGCTTCAACAAATTATTAGTTTAAGGGTATGCACACTTATGCAACCAGCTTATTGTATTTTTTTATTTTTTATATTTATTCCCCTAACAGATTTGTTTTTCAATTGTACAGGTTATAGGTCACATTAAAGGTGGGAAAAGTTTAGAAATGATTTATTGTGGTCTCATTTTTTTATATCACAAAAACCTGGCATTTTAACAGGGGTGTGTACACTTTCTATATCCACTGTATGTTGATGTATGGACATATTTTAAGACTGATAGAGGAAAACAAAACTTTTCAGTCACATTATCTATATACAGAAAAAATAGAGAAACAATGAGCTATACAGTGTAAGTGGGTTCAGTTCTGTAATACCTTCACATGGACACAGGATTTATTTTGTAACAATGTAACCAGCCAGGGGAAAATTATTTCATTATATTAGAATTCATTTGAGCCTATATATTATTCTCACTGTATAACAGACTCTGGCAATAAATAGCTGGCTGAACCAAGTGCCAAAGAGCTTTACTGGAATTTCTTCCCATTTTCCTAAAAGACATTAACAGTATTATTTCTGATTTAAAAGGAAGCAAATGTCCAGATTCAGATGGATTTGTAGTCTTTGCAGAGATAATCTCCCTTACTTGTTAACATTTTTGAATGGCATTATTTACATAATTGTAGGATCTCACAGTGTCTGACACATGATAAGGTAACCTTGATAAAACAGTTGGCAAATCTAGACTTTTCACACTGTTGTCTAATATCAGACTTAAATACTGAGCATCAGAATGTCAAAAAAACCTATCAATAATTATTCAGTAAGTTTTTTGCATTAAACATCCACGACCAATGTTGTTGTTATTATAAAACAATATAATAGTGGATATGGCATGTAGTACTCTCAAATTTGATTTGACAAAAGCTTTTTATTTCTTAAGTAAGAGAAAACATTTTACTAGTTTAAAGTTGCTATACTTCTCCTCTGTCATTATTGATGCAATCCATAATTTGTATTGTGCAACCTTTGCTGTTATAAGAATAAATGGAAACTCTACTGCATTGCTCTCCCTTACCACAGATGTTTGGCAGGGTGCCTATTATCATCTTCCTTGTTCATTCTAACTATAAATCCTCCTTTATATTATTTGGATGGTAATGTTACAACTATCACTTATTATGGTTTTTAGATACACATTATAGTATTTGCAAATGATTTGGTGATAACTCAATATTATTCAGCAGATATAAAAATATCAAAGTATTTTTCAAGAAATGTGTGACTTAATATGTGTTAATAGTATCATAGGATCATGGGAGTTATAAGGCAACAGAACTACGACCCCATTTCAGCCTCACCAGTACCCACCCTTAGGCCTTGTTTCCCTTTTCAAGGAGGTTCAAGCCAGTCATATCAGGGATGAATTTATGAATACTCATTGTCATTCATTCCCTTTTTAAAGACAAGCAGTGTATTGCACTGTTAAAGTTGGAGATGATGTTTGCTCAAGAGAAATGAGAAGTATTACTATACCTTTTGGTTACAGCTTTGAAAGGTAAAAGGATTTTTAACTACCATTGTAATATGATATTCAAACAAGTGGGGGCTATCCACCAAAGTATGTAGGTATATCACTACCTTTTCATTTTGAAGTGGTGTATTATCTATGCTATAAGATGGCACTAAGGGATGTTTACCAAATGTTATAATGTTGCCCATTTTAGTGTAAGTTTGAGCCCATTTTTTGTACACTAGCTATTGACAAGTTTAAGCTCCTATTGGTGTGCCTGTATATAAGAGGGGGACTTGACTATGATTTCCAGCTTACAATTATTCATGAACTTTATTAACCAGCTATCTTCATTTGATAATTGGCGATACGAGATGCAGATACAGAATAGCAGAAGCCCCAGCTCAGATCCACAAGGAACTGTACTGGTCACCTTCATGCTTTCAGAGTATGCTCCCCTAGCCTTACTATGTGAGTCCCGTCTCTAAGCCAGATGGCTACCCACCTAACCAGAGAAAGGTCATTTTGGAACTCTTTTAACTGTTTATTTCATTTGTATGTGGTATGGTGTCATATGCATTGCCGGGGTCAATGTACACTGTGTGGACAGCATGCCCACAGTCTGCAGCCTGAGTAACCACACAAAGAAGTTCACAAGGTTCATTAGACAAGGGATCTACCCTTGACAAAACCAAACTGCTGGGGGTCTTGTCTGATCAGATTTTTGTTATCATATTAATTAGGCCAGTTATAATACATTCCATGGCTTTGCATACAAGACTCATTAGGCTAATAGGTCTGTTATTCCTGGACAACAATGGTGGGGCCACTCTTGTTTCATAAAAACAACTGTGAGTCACTCCCATGGGGCAAAGTCAGCTGCTAGGCTCAGTTTAAAGAGGCAGGGTAGTGGGTTCACCAGTGCTTGTTCATAGGACTTACTGGGCTATTAATGCATGTGACTCATTGGAGCCTAGCCTTATATTTTGGTGAAAAATCTTTATAGACCTAATATTTTGTGTATGAATAACCCAGAGTAGACAGAACAATGATAAGTTTGTTAGGAGGAGGTCAAGTGTATTCTGTACTCTGGTCCAGGAAGTTCAAGTTTATAAATCCTAAGAATCTTTGTGCATATCCTACCTTGGTGGCATATGGCTCCCATTATTACTGGTCCTTTGTGGTTTGGGCAATGGTCTTGTAAATGGTTCAACTTATGATTGTTTAGTATGAGCATGTGCAGAGTGTGCTGTGGATGAGTGATGCTCACAGGATGTTTGTCTGGCCTCAGATTTGGCCAGGTACTTGCATTTCTCACAAATAGACTGTAACTAGTTAAGTAAAACACTCTTATCTGTGAGCCTCAGGCAATTCTTACCTAGTCTAAGTACATCAAGTGCTGGTAACACAGGGTGGAGTAGCCCATACCTTCCATTTTGAACAAAGGGTGTAGGATGTGTTAAAGAAAAGGAAGAAAATAACATGATTGAAGTCTTAGTTTAAAGGAAAACATTATTTGCAAATTAATTTATATTTGAATACTAGGTTAGCAGTATGCAGTAAATATTCTAGACTAGTTTAGCTCTATTGTCAGTTTGGTAGACATTGAGGTAAAAAAAGAAAAGATAATAGTGTTTTGGCACCTAGTTAAGGTATTGATTCAAAGTAAAATAATAAATATAGGTAACAATTAGGCTCAAGTTTCAAACCAAGGTATACAGTAAATAATTTGGCCTATACTGGGTTAGAATTGCAACAATGTGCCACTGCTTTCCTTTGCAAGTTGTACAGCTTTACCAAAAAGATGATGTTAGCCATGGTTTCTATGAGAGAATCTGAAAATGAAAGTGCCTGTGTTTGTCAAATACAATATTATGTAGCACTGTGCAGAGTGCTGCCCACCACTGTTAAAAATGAGGAGAAAAGTTTGACTTTAGACAGGCTAGAAATTCACATGTGCTTTCACCAAAGCTTTCCTGAAGTTTTTGGAAAATACACCAGACAAATGACTACAAGCACTGTTAGACCAAGAAGATAAAGTGAAAGAAGAAATAATAGAGCAGCTAGAACTCTAGTCAATAATGACCAACCTTCATTATCAACAGCAAATTATTCCCTGCCTCAGAATAAATACTATTGTCCTAAGGATGTTTAATCATGAGCAGAATACCAAACGAAACTACAATTTAATAAAAAATTTAATATCAAAAAGGAAAAAGAAGTGGAAAGTCACAGGTAGAACACATTTGTTTTTTTACAAAAATGACAGTCCTATCAAACAGAGTAGCAAAGATAAATGCCCAGCATAGCAAAATGGAGGAGCTATTTATCATGGCAGCATCCTGGCAACTGTAAAATGCATAATGTCTAAAATTTTTAGTCAAACAGATTGAAACTGCACATTAATTTAAAAAGGTGGTAAAAACTATAATCACAGAGAGAACACTTAGTTTAACTAGAAGGAGGTACAATTTGATACAATTACAATTACAACCAAGTGGCTATTTAAAACTCAAAGTTAGCAACGTTAGACAAACAAACTGTTAAAAGTTGTTAAATTTAATAAAATAAGCTGCTCTATTTTGTTTCAGAAGCTTTCTAAGTAGCTAGTGACCTTACTGAATTAGGTTCATAGGTAGGTACTAGGCTATCGGCCCTAGGGCCCATACAAGCCTAGCCAAAAAATGTACCCTGGCTTTCGCCACCCAAGAAAATTATTTTCCTGTGCCCCTGTCAAGCAGAGCCACAGAAGTGATCCCCGGGGTGAATTTCCCATTTCCCATCCAGTCATCAAGATTTTTCTTAAAGAGTGCTAATGAGGAGCTCTGTTTGACATAGATAGGTAGTCTGTTCCAGAGTATGGGAAGTCTCTGAGACAAGAATCTATCCCTCCAGCATGTTCTGTTTATTGTGGTGACAAGGTTTAGGTCCCTAGAGCATGTAGCTCAGAGGGATTGGGATTTCTTTAAGTGGAGCATGTCCAACAGCTCTGGGTTTGACATAGCTTTGTATGTTAGGCAGAGATCGCCTCTGAGTAGGCGATATGCGATGGAGTAAAGCTGTAGTTTTTTGACACGGTCTGCATAGGGCATCTGTTTGAGGCCAGTAATCCTCTTTGTAAGGTATTTCTGTGGTCTTTCCAGTTGTTGTAGTTGTCTTGTGAGGTACATACCAAAAGGGGCGTTGTACTCTATAATGGGTCTAATGAGTGATGAGTAGAGGGGAACAATGACCTCTTTTTTTCTGGATGAGAATCCTTTTGTGATGAGATGAGCCACATAGAAGGATTTCCTGACCACTGTGGCAATGTGATTATCAAAGGAGAGACTACTGTCCACCTGTGTCCCAAGGTCTCTTATCACATTTTCGGCATTAAGTAGACTATCAGTTATGTGGTAGTTCATGGGTACAGAGTTTTTACCAAAGGGGATGACAATACACTTTTTGGCATTGAGCTTCAGGCCATGGCTTTGACACCAGGTATCTGTCTCACTGAGGCCCTTTTGTAGTTTGTCCACATCGTTAGGAGTTTCGATTATGGCTCCTAGTTTGCAGTCATCTGCAAACTTTGTTAGCCAAAGACCTTCTGTGTTGGCCTGCACTTCAGAGAAGTAGATACCAAACAGGAGAGGACCCAGGACTGAACCCTGTGGTACTCCACTTGTCACTGGTCTGATGTCGGATTTGGAATCTGCTACTTTCACAGTGTGGGTTCTGTCCGTGAGCCAGTTGGCAACCCATCTTGTGAATAGGGATTTATACCTAGTTTAGCGAGCTTATCTATAATTCCAGAATGGGAGATGGTGTCAAAAGCCTTGGCGAGATCTAGATAAGCTGTGTGAACCATTTTACCCTCATCTATGGCTTTGGTGACTGCTTCAAAGAAGTCAGTCAGGTTTAGGAGACATGATCTGCCTTTTACAAATCCAAACTGGGTAGGGTCCAGAGTTTGGAGATTACCAATGTCTTTGTTTATGGGTTCCACGATGATACGTTCCATGGCCTTGCAGACCAGGCTCGTCAGGCTAATGGGGCCGTAGTTCCTGGGGTCTGTCGTGGCTCCCCCTTTGTGGAGTGGGATAACCATCACGGTGCACCATTCAGTGGGTACAAAGCCTGAGGTGAGGCTATGATTGAACATGGTACTTGGGTAGGGTGCCAGTTCATTCTGTAGTTCATGTAGAACGCAGCCTGGGATATTGTCAGGTCCCATGGATGCTGTGTTCTTGGCTTTGGAGAGTGTGGTTTTTACCTGTGCAGCCATAATTATAGGAACTTTGCATTCTTCTGGTATAGAGATAGGCCCTCTAGGGGGTGAGAGGGGGGGGTAAAGTTAGCACTGAACCTATCTGCTAGGATGTTGGCAATATCAGTTAGTTCTGTATATTTAGTGCCATTGTAACTCAGAGCAGATCTGAGTGTTCCCATTTAGATTCTTGACATAGCTATAGAATGCTTTGTGGTTGTCTTTAGAATTAGTGGCAATTTTGTTTTCATAACTAGCTTTGGAGGATTTTATGAGGGATCTCAGCTTCTTACTGAGGTTGACCAGGGAGTTCCTCCAGTCATGGGATTTTACTCTTTTTTGCAACAGTTTCTTTCTTCTGTTGTAGAGTTTGTTTATGGCAGAGGACCACCAGATTGGCTTCCTTTTTTTGGAGGATAACATCTTGGTTCTATTAGGGCTAGCATGATCCATGCACTCGTGTAAGTGCTTATAAAGTGCATTTGTGTAGGATTCGGTAGTCATACCTCTATTGTCCGTCTGCATGGGTGTCATGAAGTTTGCCACTTCTGTCTTAAGAAGTGTGAAGTTGGCTTTGAAGATATTTTTTTATGATGGTTTCCCTAATTGGGGGTGGGGGTGGGATGTGGATGTCTAGGCTGATTAGCTTGTGGTCGGATCTGACCAATGAGGAATTGACCTCTGGTGTGGAACACCGGTTTCCCATGTTGGTAATGACCAGGTCTAGGATATTGCTGCCCCTGGTGGGGGTGTGAATAAGTTGCTCCAAGGCATTGGAATTTATGAATTCTAGAAAACGTTGAGCAAAAGAGTTGGTACATGAGTAGTTTTCCTAGTTAATGGTGGGGTAGTTGAAATCGCCCATTATTAGGGTGTTGGGTTGTACCCTAATACTTTCCAGTGTATCAAGAAATGAGGAGTGTGAATCCTGGGGCATGGTGGGGGGTCTGTAGCAAGCTACAATTTGGATTGCAGTCTTGCCCAGAGTTAGTTGTACTTGGATAATCTCGGATGCATTATGCTGTGCAACTAGCCTGGAGGTGTGGATATCCTTAATGAATATGGACACGCCTCCGCCTTTAGTGCTTCTTTCTGGGTTAGGTGGCCAAAAGGTGTGGTATGAATTGAAGCCTGCTAATGCAGGGGTGCTCTCTGGAGCTTTGAACCAGGTCTCTGTCACTGCACAGATGTCAGTGTTCTCCATTTTAAAGAGTGCCTCGAGTGAGTGCATTTTGAGGTTTAGACTTCTAGCATTGAGTAGCATTACCCTCAGATTTTGCTTGCTTGTAACTGTTACGGTGGTGAATTTGTCATTTGAACCTTGCCTAAAAAAAGGCACTATAGGGGTGGCAAGAGCCTTAGCCAGTATCCGGAATCCTAAGGGCGACAGGTGCAGGCTATCTCTGGCAAAGCATCATGGACTGTCGATCATGTCACCCCAGGCAGACAAATACTGGATCCCTTAGAATGACAGGGGATTCTGTCATAATATTCGTGTTTAAACTGAACCTACACCTAGAGAAGTGTATAAACACAAGAGTGACTACTTGCTGCATATGTTTTTAATGTTTAAATTGCTCACACACATTGAATAAGTGCTTTTATGACCTGAATAACTTGTGCTAGCTATACTGGAATTGCTTTTACTGACTACTTTGCAGTTGTACAATGATGAATGATTGATTCATTTTTCTGGTATATCGTTAAAATCTGGCAAGTGTTTATGCTCTTTACTACTAAGTTTTCTTAGCCATAAACCCAAATCTACTCTGAAGTGTGCTACTTTTACCCCCTAAACTTCTCTGAATGTACTATTGTAAAATAACTGCCTGTTGCTGCCTTAATGCTTACCCTAGAATCTCTGCTTTTCTCTTTTTCTAGTCAAGCTCTACATTTACCTACATTAGCGTACTGCAGCTCCTGCAAAACAATGTCTATGGGAATTGCAATTGGCCACCACAGTCTTTAACAACAAAAACTTTTTCTCTCCCAACAATTAAACAGTTCAAAATCTACATTTACCTACACTAGTGTACTGTAGCTCCTGCAAAATGGTGTCTACGAGATTGCAATTGGCCACCACAGTCTCTAACAATAAAAACTTTTTCTCTTCCAACAATTAAATAGTTCAAACTCTACATTTACCTACACTAGTGTACTGCAACTCCTGTAAAACGGTGTCTACGGGATTGCAATTGGCCACCACAGCCTCTAACAACAAAAACTTTTTCTCTCCCAGCAATTAAACAGTGTAGGTTACAAATATAAAAAAAAAAAAACATTTGTTAAGCTCTCTTTTACTGTGCTGTGTAACAAAGCAAGTCACCATTTTATTTTGGTCAGCCATATGGCTCTTTCTGCTTTATTTTTTGCCTCCTTCCCCTGTAACTAAAGTAAACCGACGCATAAAATTGTCTCTCTGACCCTAACTTTTACAGCTATACCTTGTACCTTTGTGGCTTTCTAACACTCAGACATAGATTCCTGTTTGAAAGTTTTACTTATTTGTCTGACATTTGAATAAGTAACCCTGATAAAAACATCAAAATTGTATATTATTGGTCTGTCTTTCCTGCTAAAAGTAAGTAAAATTAAAGTGTTGAGTGCAGGTTTTAGGCCCTTACATTAAACTTACCTGTGGTGTGGTGTGGTTCTGCCTGCTCTTGTTTCACTCTTCACCCACCCCAAGTATTCTCAAATTTATACTTTCACCTTGTTGTCTGGTCACTCCCACCCCCCTCCCACCACTATAGCTTGTGCTCTCACCCTTTCACTCTTCCCACTTTGTCACCAATGTTCCCCTTTTCCCTGCCCACCTTGGGCTGCCTCCTCTGTGGCTTTCCTCTCTCACACTTAACTCTCTCATTCCCTAGCACATGTACTATCTCCTCACATACTCACTATTTCCACCCCTCAATACTGTTCCTTCCCTCATACCACTTATTTCTAGCCACCACCCTCCCCTAATATACTTCTTTATATTTTTCCCTATAACTCTTCTCTTCCTTTTTCCATCACACAATGCTAGCCTTACTGCTATTTCTCCAACTTCTAATCTCACTAGTCCGAAGCACTTCCTACCACACTGAGCTCCATATCTTCCCCCTTCCCCCACCTTTCCCTTTCCCAAAATTCTTCCAACATATAACCAAGCTCCACTGACTAGTGCCCCCTCTCTTTTCTTGTCTCTCCCCCTTTCAATGTCTTAAAATTAAACTCATGGCTTACCCCGCTCTTACTCCTAAGCCCAAACTCAAGTACCCCATTCCCCTTAATGACCACCCTCACCTTTTCCATATTGTCTTTGCTCTTCTGGTTTCTGGTGACATCCTTACCAATCCTGGTCCCACCCCTCTCTCCACTCTCCCCTCCACCTTCATCTGCCGTCCCCTCAAAAACATCCTCAAATATCTCCAGCCTCAACCATCTCTATATCTCTGCAATGAACATGCAAAGCATAAACAACAAAACGCCCAAACTTCATGCATGATTGGCCCAACACGAACCTCACATCCTGGCCCTATCGGAAACCTGACTAAAATCTCATATCAATTCCTCTGAATTTCTCCCACCTCAATACAATATCTATAGGTCTGATAGGACACCCAAAAAAGGCAGTGGGGTGGTTATCTTGTACTCCGTTTCACTGACGCTAACACCTATAGGCATTACTCTGCCTACTTTCTCCCCTGCTGAACTACTGCTCCTAGATTGCCACATCAATAACTATAGGAAGTTTGCTATTGCCTCTATTTATATCCCCCCAGTTAAAAACATCCCGTCCTTGAACATATACTCTCCTGGATAAACACTTCCATCCCCTATGAAACCATCATTCTTGGAGATGTTAATATACATTGGAACTTCCTGATTGATGACTCACCCCAGCATTTCATAAACCTGTATGGATTCTCACAACTGATCACTACCCCTACCAACTACAGTAAAAATGCTACTGGTTCCACAAGTGATTGGATCTTGACCAACTCTCCAAACAACTACTGTAACCCTTCTACCTTCCCTGACTGTTAGTAACCATTCTCCCATCTCTATCGTAAGGCACTCTCCTCATCTCTCTAAGCCCCATCTCTACAGAGATTGTAGGAAACTGACTAACTTTTCCCCCTGAAACCTTTAACTATAGACTCTCTGCTATCAACTGGTCTTTCCTAAAAACTCTCCCACTCAGTGATGCTGTTACTAAATTCAACCACATTTTCTTTGATGTCCTAAACTCTCTTGCCCCAACTCACAAAATCAGAACCAAATCTAATTTTGCACCCTGGTTCTCCAAAGCTACTCATGCTTTGATGCATGAAAGAGATGCTCTGTGGAAAAAATGGCAAACCACTAAAACTCCCACCTTTCTCCAAGGTTATAAGCAACTCAGAAATTGTGTAAAAAACTTATTATTTTGGATAAACACCAGTATTTCACTAAATTTCAAAGCTATCACCCAAATGACCCCAAAAAATTCTGGAGTACTATCAACTCCTTGCTCCACACTGGTTCTCCTACCATCCCTAACCCTTGCCCCTATCACTATCCCTCTGAAACTGCAGACTTACTCAACAAACACTACATAGACAGCATCTCTAAACTCCTACCCTGTGGTAACTCTGCTCTTCACAACTCTTCTGTGTCACCCTCACCTCCCACTAAACCTCTATGCTCCTCTGTCTATCAGCCTTTTACCTTGCAATCTGTTTCTACTAAATATATCAAATCCCTGCTTCTTAAACTAAAACCATGATCTCCATCCACTGATAAACTCCCCCCTCAATTTCTGAAAATTGCTGCTGACTCTATTGCATATCCTGTATCTATCTTAATCAACCACTCCATTCAGGAATCTACCGTACTGAAAATATGGAAATACTTCTATACCACTCCTCTGCACAAAGGTGGCAACTCTGTTGAACCCTCTATCTATAGACCGATCACTATTCTCTCTCCGCTCCCTAAGACCGTTAAAAAATGCATACATACTAAACTACTGTCCTATCTTCAAATCTCCTCAACCCCTTGCAACATGGTTTCCACCCTAAACACAGTACCTCGACTGCCTTACTATCCTTTACTCAAAAGGTTGCAGAAGCTAGGGACAACAGCCTCCTCATCTCCTGTCTATTTCTTGATCTCTCTAAAGCCTTCCACACTGTGTCTCATCCCATCCTTCTTAACAAACTCTCAGGCCTAAACCTCTTTCCTTCTACTCTTGGCTGGTTCCAATCCTACCTTACTGGCAGAAAACAAGTTATTAGATGGCAGCAGGCTTTCACAGCCTTCCTTGCTGTTCAAACAGGAGTACCCCAAGGCTCCATACTTGGACCACTCCTTTTCAACATTTTTACCAGCAGCCTACATTCATCCTGCAGTCTCTCATCTATAATACAATATGAAGACAACTCTACTGTCTTATCTATCTCCAATACTATCTTTGAACTACATACACTAACACAGACTTCCTTTATCTCTGTTGAAAATGGCTCAGAAATAATCAACTAAGCTTTAATGCAAAGAAAATTCAACTCCTTCTCTTCTTCCCTCAGACACTCTCTCACCTTAAATCCAACTTTTCTCTTTCCTCCCTAGATGGCACCACTATCTTCTCTGCCTCACACACCAAACTCCTTAGGGTAATAATTGATGACCGACTAAAATTTGACTTGCACATACAACAGGCCATCAAAAAAAAAAAAAAACACCAAAAACTTGGACTACTTTATAGGAACAAAAAATTCCTCACTACTGCCACTAAATGCACTCTTGTGCAGGAGTTTCTCTTACCTAGTCTTCTATACACTTCCTCCATCCTTACCAATATCCAAACTACCTCAATGCAGAAATTGGAACAAATATAACATAAACAAAAGGCAACATCACTGCCTCTCACTAAACAAACTTCAGTGGCTGGAATTTCCACACCTTCTCCTACAATCACAACTCCACACTACCTTTTCCATACTCAAATACTCCTCTGCCTGCCCTGCTCTTGCCTCCCATGTTGCTTTCTACTGTTCACCCCCCCCCCCACCAGCCTCTCCGGACTGCTGATCAGCATCTTCTCTCAGTTTATAAACCTAAAAGGAATATTGGCAAACCACTTTACAAACACTCTGCCTCACAAAATTGGAACAAACTCCCCTCTCCATATTAGAGCCAACCTTTCCTTTCCTGTTTTAAAAAGAAGCTTAAATTCCACCTCCTAAACTTGAAATTATGCCGTTCCTTGACCACACACAGTCTGTCCTACTGTATAACCTGTTGCATCTCCTAACTTTCTTTCTCTGTTAGTAACTTCTGCTTAAACTAACCCCCTAAACCCTCAGCCCTACTACTACAGCCGTAATATAGTCCCTTCTTTCTCTACCCCTTCCCATTCTCCACACTGTTTATCTTTTTCCCTACTTCCTATCAATGTCTGTACGTTTTCCTTCTTTTGAACAACAATTTATCTCTTTGTTTTTACTCTTATATGTAGTAAATTTAGACCACTGCTATCAGTGCAACCCTTAATGTTCATAGTTTTTTCTTTTGTTTTTCTCTTTATAATTAATTTCGTATTTGCATTGTTATTTTTAATAGTTTTTGTCCTGTATGTTTATCTTTGCTGGGGCTCTTTCCCCTTGGGTCTCCACTAAAAATGGTTTGCTTCCTATCAATGCAACACAAATAGTTAATAACCTTTTCTTTTTTACAATTATTTTGTATTGTAATTATTTAATATTTGTATATTGTCACTTTATCTTTACTTATGTATGCCGGGGCTTTTCCTCTCGAGTCTCCACTGAAAATGGGTTTGTTTGCAAACTCAGTTGGACTAACCCGGTTAACAAACGTGAAATAAATAAATAAAATATGGAAAACCAAAAAGAACAATAAGTGCAATGTGAAATTACTAAAAACAAAAAAACAATAAGCAGTATTCACGATGGACGACTCCAGTCAGCAAAGTTGAACAAATTGAACAAGTTTATTCCAAATGCACACAGAGACACTTGTATTTCATAAACGCCTTCAACATACATCCACTTGCGTTTTCGTCATAAAAATGACTTCATCAGATGACCAGCATACCCTAAAACATTTAATTTATACTGAAACACATCCTTATCTACCAATAAAAATTCACCATTAATTAATTATCTTGTTGTATAAACCCTTTGTTAAAATTTTATAAAATCCATTTCTTATTAAATATGTTAAATATATTAAATATAATGTTATAAATATGAATAAAAAACATCCATTGTTTAAACATCCATAAAATAAATCATTTAAAACTGTTATATTACATAAAAAGAAATAAATATATCTCATTCACATTAATTTAATCATGTTGTGTGTGACAGTGCCCTCTCCTGACCATTCATGTTTATTACATTCAAAGTTTTGCAGATCTCATTTTTAGTAAAGGTATTATGGAAATACAATCATTCAAACCAGGTATTTTATCAGCTTCTAAAGTGATCTGCCACCAAAGTTCTCTAAATTCAACTTTTTCTTCCCATAATCCCCCTCTAATATCACTTTTAACCTGTTCTAAAACTAAGAATTTATATTTATAATCAGGACAAACTTTAGTGTGCTTGAATAAAGCATTACTTTCTTTTCCTACTGAGATTTCATAAACATGTTCGTAGATCCTTCTTTTTAATTTCCTTTCAGTCTTTCCTATGTAGAAGGATCCACATTTTTCACAAATAGCTAAATATATTATGCCTTTAGATTCACAATTATAATATTCCCCACTATTTACATATCTTCCTCTGCTTTCTAAAAATATTCTATCACTATTAATAATGTATGTACATTGGGTGCAATGCCCACATTTGTATGTACCTATTCTGTTTCTCTTTTTATCTATCTTGTTTTTATTATTACTATTCTCTATTATAGATCTTATATTTTGTGAATTCTTAAAAGTTACTTTCTGTGGTATATTAGCTAAATTTTCTATATCAGTCAATGCTACAAATTTTCCCCATTCTTTTAAAAATATATATTTTAACTACGTTGTTCAATCCATTATATTCAAGCACCAGAGTTTGCTGAAATTCTTCTCTTTCATACTTTTTATTACTATCTATTTCATTGTTAAAGTCATTCTTTTTGTATATGGGGCAAAATTTATCTTGTCTCCCTTTTTCCACTTCCTGTCTTATTTGTGTAATGAATGCTAATGGATAGCTTCTCTCTAGAAACATTTTTTCTAAGAGATCACATTCTTTTTTAAAATCTACATCAGAGCTTGTCATTCGACTTCCTCGAACAAACTGTCCCTTCACTATGTTTCTTTTGCAGTGAAAGGGGTGGGCACTCTCAAAATGTAAATAGGAATTGCAAAAAGTATCCTTTCTAAATATTCTTGTTCTTAATTCATGTCCATCTTTGTATATTTCTAAATCCAAATAATTTATGTTAGATTCGGAAATATTATAAGTGAATTTTAGGAAATTAGTAGTGTTCTCTATATATTCCAAAAATTCTATGAATTTTTCTTTTCCAGCTATCCACAAAATTAATATATCATCCAGGAACCTTCTATATATCTTCCAACAATCCTTAAATTCAGAGTTGAATATATATTTTTCTTCCCAATAAGCAAGTATTAAATTAGCATATGTAGGGGCGCAAGCCGCACCCATTGCTACCCCCTGTTTTTGCTGATAAAATTCCCCATTAAAATAAATAAAATTATTCTTCAAGACCAATTCCATTAGCCAAGTACTTGTTAATTTCTCATTTTGTGTTAAAACTACATCTTCGTAAACAATTTCCTCAAACATTTTTGTCCCTTCATCATATGGGATGCAGGAAAATAAATCAATGATATCTATTGTAACAAATAATAGTTGATCATTAACAGAACTGTCAGGTAATTCCTTCAATAAGTCCCAAGAGTCTTTCAAAATACATTTCCTTTTCATCCATACACTTTTTAATTTTTTATCTATAAATTTGGCTAAAGGATACGTTTTTGACCCTTCTGCCGAGACTATCGGTCTAAATGGTGGGTCCTCTTCATTTTTGTGTTAGATATACCAGATATCGTGGGGGTTCTAGGTTTGTCTACTTTCAGATATTTAAAGGTATTATAATCTATAATTTCTTCATTTAACATGTCATTCAGAATAACATCGATTTTATTATAGGCTATGTTCATTTTATTCAAAGATACTATTGAGTATCTGACTTCATTCCATAGGATAGTATTCATTTTACCTTCGTATAGAATACTATCCATAATGACTAACCCACCCCCTTTATCAGGTTTCATCACTCTAATTTTACTATTATTTTTTACCTCATACAATAAATCACTTTCTTTCTTACTTAAATTTGGATTATACCATATTTTATTTACTTGTTTCCTCACTTCTGTTTCAATAATTTTCTCCACATTTTTTAGTTGGGGGTGTAACGGGGGGTTATATATACTTTTCCGTTTCAATTCTGTCTTAAATTGAACTTTGTTGTTGGGAAACATAATATGTAAATTTACCTTTCTTAAAAAACTTTTTATATCTAATATACTACCTGTTAAATCACCTTTCCTATTAGGTATAAATTTTAGGCCCCTAGAAAATAAATCAAAATGTTCCTTCTCTAGAACTAATTCACTAAAATTATAAATTGTGAAATTATTATACACATATTTATGCTTATCTTTTACTATTTCTTTGTCAATGTGTATAATGGGGTGGGGATTCAATAAAATTTCCCCCTCCCCCTTCTCCCCCCCTCCCTGGAAAATTTTGCTGTTGAGGGCCTTGTTTGCTTTTCAGTCTTTCAGATCTCCTTAAGGGTGGAAATACTGTGTCGTATTCCTGTCCATCCTCATCAAAAAAACATGTTCCACCATCATTTGTATTAAAATTATTTTCTCTGTCATTATATTTGTATCCATTAACATAATTTATATATCTTTTGTTAGGTATAGGGTAACATGTATTGTTCTCATACTCATTAATATCTCACTCAAGTTTTTTAATTTTTCTACTTACTAAATCTTCACATTTTATATCAATATCCTTCCTTATATTGTAATATTTTTCCTTTTCTTCTCTAATTGAAAAAATTAAATCATCTTTAATATGCTGGTCCAATTCATTAATATCTTTCTGTATAGCTTCTTGGCTTTTTATGTTGTCTTTAATAATTAACTTCATAACATCAATACCATATTTATTAAACACATCTAAAAGTTCTTTGTGAAAGTCAGTGCCAATAACAACATTATTTGGGAACTTAAAAACACGTAATCCCTTAGGAACAATGTCTCTGGATATACATTCTTTTAAATATTCATTCTCTATATCCAATATTTTAAATTTGTGCATTAATTTAGACAATTTATCTATTTTGTTTCTGTAAGTATCATTCAAACCTTCTTGTTTCTTATTACAGTCCCATTTAAACACATATTTGCCTTTTAGCCAGTCGGAAGTCTCTTTATGCATAGTAGTTAACACAGTACCTGAATTACAGCCACGCTCTTCACGAAAAGCATTGTTATTTCCATTCGGGCCATTTCTTGTTTCCAGGTTTTGAAAAATCATCGGAGTATTAGCAGCATCAAAAGTACCTTCAATTCCTCCATTATTAGGTCCACCAAGGTCGCCGGCTTCGGAAATTCCACCAATAAGCTCCCCTTGCTTCCGGTTATTTTTTCCACTCCTAGCGTTTAACCCTTCGGTTCTTGGTATACGCGATTGGATGTTGACGCTGCTAGACTCTAGAAATGACTGGCTGATGGGTGTAAGAAGTTCTACTAAGGCTGTTAACTGGCCAATGAGTTTCCTCATTTGCCCTGCTTCGTCCTGCCTTCTGGAATCAGGAAGTGGGGAACCATCCATCATGAACCACTAACGTAAACCAAAAAATGTAAAAAAATGGATAATACTGCCAAAAATCACTAAAACCAAAAAAAACAATAAGCAGTATTCACAATGGACGACTCCAGTCAGCAAAGTTGAACAAATTGAACAAGTTTATTCCAAACGCACACAGAGACACTTGTATTTCATAAACGCCTTCAACATACATCCACTTGCGTTTTCGTCATAAAAATGACTTCATCAGATGACCAGCATACCCTAAAATATTTAATTTATACTGAAACACATCCTTATCTACCAATAAAAATTCACCATTAATTAATTATCTTGTTGTATAAACCCTTTGTTAAAATTTTATAAAATCCATTTCTTATTAAATATGTTAAATATATTAAATATAATGTTATAAATATGAATAAAAAACATCCATTGTTTAAACATCCATAAAATAAATCATTTAAAACTGTTATATTACATAAAAAGAAATAAATATATCTCATTCACATTAATTTAATCATGTTATGTGTGACAGTGCCCTCTCCTGACCATTCATGTTTATTACATTCAAAGTTTTGCAGAGCTCATTTTTAGTAAAGGTATTATGGAAATACAGTCATTCAAACCAGGTATTTTATCAGCTTCTAAAGTGATCTGCCACCAAAGTTCTCTAAATTCAACTTTTTCTTCCCATAATCCCCCTCTAATATCACTTTTAACCTGTTCTAAAACTAAGAATTTATATTTATAATCAGGACAAACTTTAGTGTGCTTGAATAAAGCATTACTTTCTTTTCCTACTGAGATTTCATAAACATGTTCGTAGATCCTTCTTTTTAATTTCCTTTCAGTCTTTCCTACGTAGAAGGATCCACATTTTTCACAAATAGCTAAATATATTATGCCTTTAGATTCACAATTATAATATTCCCCACTATTTACATATCTTCCTCTGCTTTCTAAAAATATTCTATCACTATTAATAATGTATGTACATTGGGTGCAATGCCCACATTTGTATGTACCTATTCTGTTTCTCTTTTTATTTCAGCAAACTTTGGTGCTTGAATATAATGGATTGAACAACGTAGTTAAAAATATATTTTTAAAAGAATGGGGAAAATTTGTAGCATTGACTGATATAGAAAATTTAGATAAAAATTATTTGTGAAAAATGTGGATCCTTCTACATAGGAAAGACTGAAAGGAAATTAAAAAGAAGGATCTACGAACATGTTTATGAAACCTCAGTAGGAAAAGAAAGTAATGCTTTATTCAAGCACACTAAAGTTTGTCCTGATTATAAATATAAATTCTTAGTTTTAGAACAGGTTAAAAGTAATATTAGAGGGGGATTATGGGAAGAAAAAGTTGAATTTAGAGAACTTTGGTGGCAGATCACTTTAGAAGCTGATAAAATACCTGGTTTGAATGACTGTATTTCCATAATACCTTTACTAAAAATGAGATCTGCAAAACTTTGAATGTAATAAACATGAATGGTCAGGAGAGGGCACTGTCACACACAACATGATTAAATTAATGTGAATGAGATATATTTATTTCTTTTTATGTAATATAACAGTTTTAAATGATTTATTTTATGGATGTTTAAACAATGGATGTTTTTTATTCATATTTATAACATTATATTTAATATATTTAACATATTTAATAAGAAATGGATTTTATAAAATTTTAACAAAGGGTTTATACAACAAGATAATTAATTAATGGTGAATTTTTATTGGTAGATAAGGATGTGTTTCAGTATAAATTAAATGTTTTAGGGTATGCTGGTCATCTGATGAAGTCATTTTTATGACGAAAACGCAAGTGGATGTATGTTGAAGGCGTTTATGAAATACAAGTGTCTCTGTGTGCGTTTGGAATAAACTTGTTCAATTTGTTCAACTTTGCTGACTGGAGTCGTCCATCGTGAATACTGCTTATTGTTTTTTTGGTTTTAGTGATTTTTTGGCAGTATTATCCATTTTTTTACATTTTTTGGTTTACGTTAGCAATGTGAAATTAGCACTTTCCTGGGTTTTATAAGCAGTTTGAGCTTTGAAATGGCTGAAAAACTCTTTTCAGCATGTTTCCAGAACAGCTTTGCAAAAGCCTTTGGAAAAGTAAAATGGTAAGGTTAGTTAACTTTATGAAACTCAAGATACTGGTGATCTATAATAATCTTTGACTGGAATGTCAAGGTTTGGTCCCAACAATGAAGCTATTTATCTATTTAATTTTTAGGTGTTTACTAACCAACTCTTGAAATATGCTCAACTAGAATATAATGCATGCTTAAACCTGGCTCAGCAAAGGGTCAAATTGTATAGTTTTTTTTTTCATTGCTTGTAGCTGTAAATGTTTTCAAAATATTTATGTTGCCGATGTTCTTATTCCTACTTCAACAACTATTGATATTGGATTTGAAACTAGGATGAACCATTTTAATATTTTTTTTTATCCCTCCTAAGTTTCTATGAAGAAGTGAATCACCTTATATTCCTTGGAGTTTTCTTACCATGCTAAAGAACCAACATGTATTAAACATGAGAGATTTAAATAGATATGTTGCTGCACCATCCTTTTTGAATTTAATAACCTTTCAACAAAGTACTAGTTCTATATATGATGTTCTCTGGAAAATACATAAGTTTAATCAGATCTGGATTGAATTGAAACTATTAAAACAAAACATCAATGAGAATATTATTATAGTAATTGCAAGAGAATTTCCAGGACATTCATTCTGTTGATAAAATCTTTCCTATTCATACATTCATAAATCGTTACTAGGCTAACAACCTGGGGGACTTTCTAAGTCTAGCCAAATTTTCCCAAAAGAATATTGATGTCCTGTATCCAAATAGGACATTGAGGACCAGGCATTTATAAGTTACCTCTGTCCATAAAGGATATGGGGGCCAGGCCCAGTGTAAATTTCCTGTTCCTCATCCACTGGTCTAGGTTGTACTTAAACTGGGTAATAGATGAACTCAACTTCACATGGATGGGAAGCCTGTTCTATAGGAGGGACAGTCTCTGGGACATATATCTGTCTCTCAAGCATGTTCTGTTTAAGTCACACAAAATTCAGGTCTCTCAATCTTGTATTTCTGGTACTCTTTGACTTACAAATATGTAGAAAATTCATAAGTGTGGGGTTTATGGATGCTTTGCAAGCAAGGCATAGATCACCCCAAAGTAATCTATAGGAGACT
Organism: Protopterus annectens; assembly: GCF_019279795.1. NCBI lineage: Eukaryota > Metazoa > Chordata > Ceratodontiformes > Protopteridae > Protopterus > Protopterus annectens. The sequence continues at coordinate 1,057,794,706 of NC_056744.1, read as the reverse complement.
GAGTAGAGAAAAAGGACTTTAAGGTACTCTGTGTAAGAAGGGTTTGTTTTGTCTTGTATTCTTTTTGTAAGGAGCCTCTGAGTTTGATCTAGTTGCTGCATATGCCTGGTCAGGTACATACCAAAGGCAGCACTGTACTCTATGATTGGTCTGATAATGGATGAGTACAGTGGAATAATGACCTGTTTGGACCTAGATGCTATGTCCTTAGTTATAAGTTGTGCAACATAAAAGTATTTCCTCACCACTGTGGCCACGTGGCAGTCGAAGGTAAGGGTGCTATGTGTATACACAGATCCCTGACCACTGGGTTGACGCTATTCCTTGAGATAACTAAACAGTGGTTAATGTCTGCCATATTACTTTTATTTTATTGCTTAAAAGCAGTATATTGACATGGACTGAAGTTAAAAATAACTGCCCTTGTATATATAATTTTGATGATACTTTATGTAGTACTTTACTGTCTTGTCTAATTACACAAAAGAAGCCCTATCAAAAGTATACATAAGCAGCCCTATTTTAGTTATGGTTGAATTTCTTGGAAAAGTGAAATGGATGGAGGAGCCAAAGTTTAGCTTCCTAATGATAAGTGGATGATGCTATTTAAAAAACATAAAAAATAGTCTGAACAAAACACCTCCATTCAGTTAAAAATATTTGTGATTCATTATTCTCTTCAAATACTACAATTGATGGGTTACAAGGGTAGCAGTTGTTGTTGGAATTCTTTTGGTGTCCTTATGGATTTCTTCTCATTGATCGTGGTTATTGTCCCCAGGTTTATTAGAGGTGAAAAAAATAATCACAATAATACAGCAGGATTTCTTCTCATTGATGGCGGTTTTTGTCCCCAGGTTTATTAGAGCTGAAAAAATAATCACAATAATGCAACAGAGTTAGAAACCTGAGTTTCAGTATTCAACCTTAGTACTGTTATTTGCTCTAGTTGATGATTACGATAATAAAGAACATAATTACATTTATCTTGCTTTTGCTGCAACTAAATAAAATATGGTTTAGCACACCTGAGGGACTATACAATTCTTAATAAATTTTGATATAAATCATAGTAAGAAATAATTAGTAATCTGTTTTGTGTATATTTGTTACTTAGAATCTCTCTTATTTTTAGTTTTTCACTTTCCGTTTGGTGGGCTGCACGTATTGTTTCATAGCTGTTGCTTTTATTTTTATATTTTGACTTGAGTAAGAATTTTTGTAAGTTCAGATTTTTAAACAACTGAAAAGCAACACCTGGTAGAAGGAAGCTCAAAGTAAAATTCTTCAAACAAATAATTATGTCAAGTACTTTCATTCAACTAATAACCAAGGACTTCATTAGAATAAACAGTTGAAAAAGTGAACAAGATAAATACCTAACAAACTGGCCACATGGCAAATCACATGATAATTTATATTAAGGACATATGCACCCTAGGCAATCAATAAAATAAACAGCTATCTTGTTAAAAATGTCTTGTTTAAAAAATGTATATTATTTGATATTTTTTAATATGTTTGATATTTTTTAATATATTATTTATATAATTCTTTGCAGTCTTTCATTTTTTTAATTATTCACAATGTTCGTTTTTTGGAAAAAGCATTTTATGTTAACAGTGTCATTCATCCCAATGAATCTACTAGCTTGCAATTTAATTTGTCATTTAGTTTCCTGGGTCTCTCACCTGTTCTTAAAGATAGCTTGTGACGAAACAGCCTACAGTAATGTATCGGCTTAACCCCTTCTCTGTGGGTCATGTGACCACTGTGATTTTCAAATGCAAGTACAAGGTTTAAGCTGAGATGGTGGCAGTACACAGGACTTGGTGGAACTCTGAAGAGGTTGGAGTCGATTGCTGAGACGTATGGTCAGCAGGGGTCATGAGTATCAACTAACAACTAATATTAAAAGAAGAATTATCAGAATATGATGAAAGACAGTATGGAGACAGGAAGAAATACACAAAGAAGTGGTTATCTGTACAAACACAGGAGGCAGTAGTACTGGACAAGACTGTTGGGTCTTCTGACCTTCAGAGACATATATTTAATCATACTTATGAATTTTTTTTGAAAAACATTTTAAACTTTTTGAATATGTTTTTTTCTTTTATACCCAGTTGTAGGACAAATAAGTTGATAGTTGATTTTATCTGAAGCTGGTTGTTAAGAGGTTGAATTTAATTTATCTTTGTAAGTCTTTTGAAGTTAACAGTAGAATTTTGTTTAAACGATCCACTTCTAATTCCTGTCTTAACTCCACCCTGCAAACATTTCATGATGCATGTGTCAGAGATGTTTCTTTTATTTGTGATCATGATGCCAATCCTGGACATTATAATTTCATCCCTAATGAGTGTAAATTGGTCCGGGAGCTGACAAATTTGAATTTGTGGTTCATGAAAGCTGATAAAGGTGGAGGTTTTGTTATAATGTATCAACATGAATATGTTCAGGCAATTGAATGAATGTTATCCAGTCATGATGATTTTTTTAAAAGTGCAAGTGTTTGAAATATATAAGCAATATAGATATATTAATAGTATGTTGTTTGATTTATTTAGTCAAGGATACATTAGTTATGAGTTATATGATTTTCTGTAAGTTGACAGTCCAAGGTCAAATGTAATGTTTGGTATACCCATAAAATGACACCTTTTCTACCCTTTAGGCCTATAGTTTTGTCACCGGGGTCAGTTACCAAAGGTATTTACATATTTTTGCATGGTGTCTTTAATCATGTTGTTCAAAAATGGATAGTTATTTAAGGGATTCATGGTGGGTTTTGAATAAAGTGAGGGACTATGTTTCTAAAGATGATGAAAACATTATGTTCCCCTTAGAAATGCCATCCTTATCTACAAGTATTCCCATGAAGGAAGGTGTTGACTTTGTGAAGATGTATTTGTCTAAATTGACTAAGTTTTCTAATGGGTTTATCAACACTACCTGTGTATTAACAGAGGATACTACTGGAAAACATTTTTTCTTTTTAATTACAAATATTACCAACAGGTGAAGGGGTCACCATGTGGAGGTACACTGCAGCATCTTCTTTCACCAATTTGGTACTTGTCTGGTGGGATAGTAATAAACTAAGCATTATTTCTGCATATCCTAAAATTTAAAGAGATTTGTGGGTAATTTGATTTTTTCCTAGAGAGGGAGTTTAGATGAGCTTCTGTTTTTATTTGAGTTGAAGCAGAACACTTATTTTTTAAAGTTCACTATGGGGTCTGTTGGGACTACTATTAATTATTTAGATTTTATCTTGTAGATGGATATCATTGATTGGGTATCAATAGTAAAATATATAAGAATATATAAGAACAGTACCTTTGTGAATAGTTATGTACATTGTAACAGTAACCACCAAGAGTTTATGAAGAAAGATATACCAAGGAAATGGTTTACTATTAAAATGTGGATTGGCACTTACGTAAAACTGGCAAGGTGGAATGCGTGTTTCCCAGTTCCCGTAATGCCGATCCAGAAATGTTCAAATCCACAGTAGCGAATGCTAGTGTGCATTCACTAATGTGTGATCGATGTTCTGATACCAGATCTCACTACATTGGGGATCAGGAAATTTACCCTTTTCCCCACTGTAGTGTGATCTTGGAGTTGGAATACATAATTTACAGGGGGTGTGAGGGTTGCAGTCCCCACATGGGGGATTCAGGAGAGCTTGCCCCCCTGTAAAGCAGTAAAAACTACTGCTGTATAATTAAAAGTTTTAGGAGATGTTAAACAAATAACCTGGGTGTCTGACATCAGCTCCTGCTATTTCATTTAACATCAAATGTGGATGTTAGAGAAAGATCAGTCGGAAGTATAGGTAGGTTGATAGTATGACTATGCCATTATCTTTCAATTACTTGATAAGAATTAGTTTTTTACTTTCCACAATTTAAAAGTAAACCCTAGGGGACATATATTCAAGTATATAGGATGATTACCAGGGAGAATGACTTTTTGATTGAAGTTCAGTTTATTATTAAGATGCTTTTAGAGAGGGGATATAATATCCATTTTTAAATAGTTTTAGTGTACAAGTGATTAAGGACCAGAATGAAAACTGTTACCTGTTTTTTACCAACGGTTCCCAAAAGACAAACAAGACATTTTCAAATTTAAAACTCTTGATTTAACAAATTCTTTTAGTTTGAGTATAACTGTTACTAGTGTAGCAATTAACAATGTTTTTATAAAAATTGGGATATTTTGAATGGAATCCTGATTTTGTCTCTATTATAGGGGATAGGCCAATATTTAATTATAAGAGAACCTTTAACTTGAATGTTATATTACATAATGATACTATAAAGTTTACTTTCTGCTTGGTTCATGTTTGCATTGTCATTTTATCCATGAGTGTACTTTTTTCTATTTACAACATTTCCAGCTAACTGTTTATATGTCTGTGCATTATCACTGCAATTTAGTTGGGTTAGTATGTCTTGCACATTGTACAGAATGCAGATGTTTTATGCTAGGATAACTACAAGAAGGCTTAGAGACAGGATTAGAGACCATCCCGGGGATTCATTGAGCTTGCGCCAGGTGCAGGCATAGCGTCGGCGTTCCAACACCAAATATGACCGCCGAGCGATCCAGGTATGAGCTGTTCCCACATGCACTACCTGTGTATGCTACGCCCACACAGCTCCCAGGCCCTGTATGCTAATTACCCCATGTGCAGCAGTGTAGCATGCAAATGAAGGTATGTAGCAATCCAGGAAGTGGTGCAGGCGTAGTGTAAGCATGCAGAAATATAAACCGTAAAAAACAGTTTACATTTTTCAAACATAAAATCGGAGCCATGACAGCCGACCAAACACATGTATTATATTCTTAATATATGCCAATGGCTAAATATATAGCCATTGGCATAAGAAAATGTCAAAATAGAAAATTAACATTTAATATTTATAGTCACACTATCGCGACGTGGAAGCGCAGGGCAGCGGCGCTCAAAGGGGATGGCAAAGAAAATAGAAAAATATAGAATAAAATCGCAATGTAACACATATCATGATTTCCCCATAATAGTCAATGGCAGGCATGCTACACCACACTATGGTGCAAGGGTTGCTAAGGGGCTGTGAAAGTGATATGCGCAGTAGCTAGGAATTAGTAGGCAATGCCATGCAAATGAGAGGAGAAATAGTGAATCACAGATTCCCCGCTGGTGTAAGGATGCACCTCACAGTGTAGCACTTTATCACAGAGGTGTGCCCTTGAGGTAAAGATGACATCAAGAGAGGGGTGTGTTACCTTTGCTGTAAGTACATTGGAGCATTACTAAACTGGTTTGCCCGTAGCTAAGCAAAGCTGCAGGATAGGGGTGTATTGAACTGGCCATAGCTTTGCTTAGCTGAGAGTACACAAGGTAATCGAGTATGCATGTGAACAGAGATGAAAATGTGCTTAAACCCTGTAAACGGGTTTGTGTGGCGCGCACTGCAGCTGAAACAGAAAGCATATAGGAAAGAAATAAGGAAATGCTGCAGCAGGGAAATTAGAGTACAAATGACTAATTAACACCTAGGAGCCTACAGTGGGCCATTGACAACAGCTAACAAGGCTGGTAGGTGCTACATAAACCGCAAGGGATACCCCTCCATCAACTACCAGGTCATGTGCAATGCCCAGGGCATTATCATGGATGTGTGTGCTGGCAGCCCTGGAAGCTATCACGACTCCCACATCTGGCATGCCTCACAGCTGTATCAGGTATTTGCCAGGGGGGACATCCCAAATGGCTACCTGTTGGGGATGCTGGCTATGCACTGGAACCATGGATGATGACTCCCATCAGAAATGTTCACATATCCATGCAGGAATGCCATAATAAAGCACATGCACAAACCAGAATCATGATAGAGCATGTGTTTGGGATGCTGAAATCACGGTTCCATTGCTTGGACATATCTGGTGGAGCCTTGCAGTACTCTCCAGGCACGTGTGCCCACATCTTCATAGTATGTGCCATGCTACACAATATGATCCTGTGGAAACAGCTGCAGCAGGGACAGAATGGTGAAGGCCCTCATAGCCCACCACCATTGCCAAGGGCCCCACAGGCACAGAGGTACTCAGACCACGAACACCCTGAGCCAGCCCCAGTAGGCAGAAGGAGGCATGCCCAGTATGCCCATGCCTTGGCAAGGAGGGAACGTATAACACACACACTGACAATGTAGACACCTAGGGACTGACACCTTTCTCCACCTGCACACACAGTAAAAATGGATGGCACACACACAATACTACCTGTAAATTGTCATGTATAAGCAGTCTACTGTGTGCATCCAACATAGGCAGCCCTCAACTATTGCACACACAACTGCCATTGGCACAAGGTAAGTCAACACCTGAACAGTAAATTAAGCTATCAGCATGTGCTGATACTGTATGTATAGGTTCATAGGTGGGTACTTGGCCAACTGTCAGAGGCCATTCATAAGCCTAGCCAAAATGTGTCAGCTTTTGCCACCCAGTTGATTCATTAACTGTCCCTCTGTGGAGCAGAGCCAATGGCGGGATCCCTGGTGTGTATCTACTGTTCCCCATCCACTCTTCAAGGTTTCTCTTGAAGAGTGTTAGTGAGGGGCTCTGTATAATGTAATTAGGGATGTTGTTCCAAAGTATGGGGAGTTTCTGTGTTAGGAATCCGTCCATCCAGCATCTTCCAGTTATTGTTGTGGCAAGTTTCAGCTCACTACAGTGTGTGGCTCACTGTGACATGGATTCCCATAGGTGGAGCATATCCATTAAGCCTGAGTTCAACATGGCTGTGTTGGCCAGCAGAGATCATCTCTGAGTAAACGAGATGCCACTGAGTAAAGCAGGAGTTTATTCAGTCTGGCTGCATAGGGCATATGTTTGAGGTCAGTAATCCTCTTGGTGAGGTACATTTGTGGACCTTCCAGCTGTTGGAAGTGTCTTCTGAGGTACATCCCAAATGAGTTATTATACCCTATGATGGGACTGATGAGTGATGAGTAAAGGGGCACTATAACCCCAGTATGTCTAGATGGGAACCCTTTAGTAATCAGATGGCCTACATAGAAGGATGTCCTAACTACTTTGGAGATATGATTGTCAAAGGAGAGATCACTATCTACCTTAGTCCCCAGATACCCTATTACCTTGTCTATATTAAAGTGGCTGCCACTTATGTGTTAATATGTGGGTGCTTAATATTCCACAATGGAAGGACCATGCAGTTAGTGGCACTTAGCTGGAGGCCATGACTTTGACACCCTGTGTGGGTCTCTGTGAGGCCCCTTGAGGGATGTCTGTGTCAGCTGGACTGTCAATTATGGCTCCCAGTTTGCAGTCATTGCCAAACATGGTCTGCCGTAGTCCACCTGTGTTTGCCTGTACCTCTGAGGAGTATATGTCAAACAGTAGGGCTCCCAGGACTGAGTCCTGTGGGACATCAGTTGTGACTGGTTAAGAGTTTGACTTGGAGACTGCTAGTCGTACCATCTGGGTTCTGTGTGTAAGCCTGTTGGCAACCCAACCTGTGATGTATGGGTGTATGTACAGGCTGATGTGTTTAGCAATAATACCTGAGTGGGGCATGGTGTCAAAAGCCTTGGCGAGGTCCAAGTAGTATGTGTGAACCACCTCTCCCCTCATCTAATGTCTTGGTGACTGTATGTAAGGTGCCAAACAGGTTCAGTAGACATGAACTGCACTCAACCAAGCTGACCTGGTTGATTTCCAGCTTACAATTATTCATGAACTTTATTAACCAGCTATGTTCATTTGATAAGTGGAGATACAAGAAGTAGATACAGAATAGCAGAGGTCCCAGCACAGATCCACAAGGAACTGTACTGGTCACCTTCATGCTTTCAGAGTATGCTCCCCTAGCCTTACAATGTGAGTCCTGTCTCTAAGCCAGATGGCTACCCACCTAACCACAGAAAGGTCAGTTTGGAGCTCTTTTAACTGTTTATTTCATTTGTCTGTGGTATGGTGTCATATGCATTGCCGGGGTCAATGTACACTGTGTGGACAGCATGCCCACAGTCTGCAGCCTGAGTAACCACACAAAGAAGTTCACAAGGTTCATTAAACAAGGGATCTACCCTTGACAAAGCCAAACTGCTGGGGGTCTTGTCTGATCAGATTTTTGTTATCATATTAATTAGGCCAGTTATAATACATTCCATGGCTTTGCATACAAGACTCATTAGGCTAATATGTCTATTATTCCTGGGGAACAGTGGTGGGGCCATTCTTGTTTCATAAAAACAACTGTGAGTCACTCATGGGACAAAGTCAGCTGCTAGGCTCAGTTTAAAGAGGCAGAGTAGTGGGTTCACCAGTGCTTGTTCATAGGACTAACTAGGCTATTAATGCGTGTGACTCATTGGAGCCTAGCCTTATATTTCTGTGAAAATCTTTATAGCCCTAATATTTTGTGTATGAATAACCCAGAGGAGACAGAACAAGGATAAGTTTGTTAGGAGGAGGTCAAGTGTATTCTGTATTCTGTACACTGCAGCTCCTGCAAAATGGTGTCTACAGGATTGCAATTGGCCACCACAGTCTCTAACAACAAAAACGTTTTCTCTCCCAACAATTAAACAGTTCAAAATCTACATTTACCTGCACTAGCGCACTGCAGCTCCTGCAAAATGGTGTTTACATGTTTGCAATTGGCCACCACAGTCTCTAACAACAAAAACGTTTTCTCTCCTAACAATTAAACAGTTCAAACTCTACATTTACCTACGCTAGTGTACTGCAACTCCTGCAAAACAGTGTCTATGGGATTGCAATTGGCCACCACAGCCTCTAACAACAAAAACTTTTTCTCTCTCAGCAATTAAACAGTGTAGGTTACAAATATAAAAAAAAAATTGTTAAGCTCTCTTCTACTGTGCTGTGTAACAAAGCAAGTCACCATTTTATTTTGGTCAGCCATAGGGCTCTTTCTGCTTTACTTTTTGCCTCCTTCCCCTGTAACTAAAGTAAACCGACTCATAAATTTGTCTCTCTGACCCTAACTTTTACAGCTACACCTTGTACCTTTGTGGCTTTCTAACACTCAGACATAGATTCCTGTTTGAAAGTTTTACTTATTTGTCTGACATTTGAATAAGTAACCCTGATAAAAACATCAAAATTGTATATTATTGGTCTGTCTTTCCTGCTAAAAGTAAGTAAAATTAAAGTGCTGAGTGCAGGTTTTAGGCCCTTAAATTAAACTTACCTGTGGTGTGGTGTGGTTCTGCCCGTTCCACTCCCTTTTGCTCAGCTCAGGCCTGTTTCACGCTCCTCCCACCCCCAAATCTCACCCACTCCAAGTATCCTCAAATTTATACTTTCACCTCGTTGTCTGGACACTCCCACACCCCCCTCCCACCACTATAACTTGTGCTCTCACCCTTTCACTCTTCCCACTTTGTCACCAATGTTCCCCTTTTCCCTGCCCACCTTGGGCTGCCTCCTCTGTGGATTTCCTCTCTCACACTTAACTCTCTCATTCCCTAGCACACGTACTATCTCCTCACATACTCACTATTTCCACTGATACTGTTCCTTCCCTCACATCACTTATTTCTAGCCACCACCCTCCCCTAATATATTTCCTTATATTTTTACCTATAACTCTTCCCCTCCTTTTTCCATCACACAGTGCTATTCTTACTGCTATTTCTCCCTCTTCTAATCTCAGTAGTCCTAAGGACTTCCTACCACACTGACCTCCATATCTTACCCCCTTCCCCCATCTTTCCCTTTCCCAAAATTCTGCCAACATATAACCAGGCTCCACTGACTATTGCCCCCTCTCTTTTCTGTCTCTCCCCCTTTCAATGTCTTAAAATTAAACTCATGGCTTACCCCGCTCTTACTCCTAAGCCCAAACTCAAGTACCCCATTCCCCTTACTTACCACCCTCACCTTTTCCATCTTGTCTTTGCTCTTCTGGTTTCTGGTGACATCCTTACCAATCCTGGTCCCTCCCCTCTCTCCACTCTCCCCTCCACCTTCATCTGCTGTCCCCACAAAAACATCCTCAAATATCTCCAGCCTCAAACATCGCTCTGTCTCTGCAATGAACATCCAAAGCGTAAACAACAAAACGTCTGAACTTCATGCATGATTGGCCTAACACGAATCTCACATCCTAGACCAATCGGAAACCTGGCTAAAACCTCATATCAATTCCTCTGAATTTCTCCCACCTCAATACAATATCTATAGGTCTGATAGGACACCCAAAAAAGGCAGTGGGGTGGTTATCTTGTACTCCGTTTCACTGATGCTAACACCTATAGACATTACCCAGCCTAGTTTCTGCCCTGCTGAACTATTGCTCCTAGACTGCCACATCAATAACTATAGGAAGTTTGCTATTGCCTCTATCTATATCCCCCCAGGTAAAAACGTCCCCATCCTTGAACATATACTCTCCTGGATAAACACTTCCATCCCCTATGAAACCATAATTCTTGGAGATGTTAATATAGATTGGAACTCCCTTATTGGTGACTGACTCACCCCAGCATTTCATAAACCTGTATGGATTCTCACAACTGATCACTACCCCTGCCCACTACAGTAAAAATGCTACTAGTTCCATAATTGACTGGATCTTGACCAACTCTCCAAACAACTACTGTAACCCTTCTACCTTCCCTGACTGTTAGTAACCATTCTCCCATCTCTATCGTAAGGCACTCTCCTCATCTCTCTAAGCCCCATCTCTACAGAGATTGTAGGAAACTGACAAACTTTTCCCCCTGCTATCAACTGGTCTTTCCTAAGAACTCACCCACTCAGTGATGCTGTTACTAAATTCAACCACATTTTCTTTGATGTCCTAAACTCTCTTGCCCCAACTCACAAAATCAGAACCAAATCTAATTTTGCACCCTGGCTCTCCAAAGCCACTCATGCTTTGATGCATGAAAGAGATGCTCTATGGAAAAAATGGCAAACCACTAAAACTCCCACCTTTCTCCAAGGTTATAAGCAACTCTGAAATCCTGTAAAAAACTTATTATTTTGGATAAACACCAGTATTTCACTAAATTTCAAAGCTCTCACCCAAATGACCCCCCAAAATTCTGGATTACTATTAACTCCCTGCTCCACACTGGTTCTCCTACCATCCCTAACCCTTTCCCCTATCACTCTCCCTCTGAAACTGCAGACTTACTCAACAGACACTTCATAGACAGCATCTCTAAACTCTTACCCTCTGGTAACTCTGCTCATCCCAACTCTTTTGTGTAACATCTCCTCCCCCTAAACCTCTATGCTCCTCTGTCTATCAGCCTTTTACCTTGTGACCTGTTTCTACTAAATGTATCAAACCCCTGCTTCTTAAACTAAAACCATGATCTCCATCCACTGACAAACTCCCCCCTCAATTTCTGAAAATTGCTGCCGACTCTATTGCATATCCTGTATCTATCTTAATCAACCACTCCATTCAGGAATCTACCGTACTGGAAATATGGAAATCCTTCTATACCACTCCTCTGCACAAAGGTGGCAACTCTGTTGAACCCTCTAACTATAGACCAATCGCTATTCTCTCTCGGCTCTCTAAGACCCTTAAAAAATGCATATATACTAAACTACTGTCCTATCTTTAAATCTCCTCACCCCCTTGCAACATGGTTTCCACCCTAAACACAATACCTCGACTGCCTTACTATCCTTTACTCAAAAGGTTGCAGAAGCTAGGGACAACAACCTCCTCATCGCCTGTCTATTTCTTGATCTCTCTAAAGCCTTCGACACTGTGTCTCATCCCATCCTTCTTAACAAACTCTCAGACCTAAACCTCTTTCCTTCCACTCTTGGCTGGTTCCAATCCTACCTTACTGGCAGAAAACAAGTTATTAGATGGCAGCAGGCTTTCTCAGCCTTCCTTGCTGTTCAGACAGGAGTACCCCAAGGCTCCATACTTGGACCACTCCTTTTCAACATTTTTACCAGCAACCTACATTCATCCTGCAGTCTCTCATCTATAATACAATATGCAGACAACTCTACTGTCTTATCTATCTCCAATACTATCTCTGAACTACATACACTAACACAGACTTCCTTTATCTCTGTTGAAAATGGCTCAGAAATAATCAACTAAGCTTTAATGCAAAGAAAATTCAACTCATTCTCTTCTTCCCTCAGACACTGTCTCACCTTAAATCCAACTTTTCTCTTTCCTCCCTAGATGGCACCACTATCTTCTCTGCCTCACACACCAAACTCCTTAGGGTAATAATTGATGACCGACTAAAATTTTACTTGCACATACAACAGGCCATCAAAAAAAACCCCACCAAAAACTTGGACTACTTTATAGGAACAAAAAATTCCTCACTACTGCCACTAAACGCACTCTTGCACAGGAGTTTCTCTTACCTAGTCTTCTATACACTTCCCCCATCCTTACCAATATCCAAACTACCTCAATGCAGAAACTGGAACAAACATAACATAAACAAAAGGCAACATCATTGCCTCTCACTAAACAAACTTCAGTGGCTGGAATTTCCACACCTTCTCCTACAATCACAACTCCACACTACCTTTTCCATACTCAAATACTCCTCTGCCTGCCCTGCTCTTGCCTCCCATGTTGCTCTCTACTACTCCCCCCCCCCCAGCCTCTCCGGACTGCTGATCAGCATCTTCTCTCAGTTTATAAACCCAAAAGGAATATTGGCAAACCACTTTACAAACACTCTGCCTCACAAAATTGGAACAAACTCCCCTCTCCATATTAGAGCCAACCTTTCCTTTCCCTGTTTTAAAAAGAAGCTTAAATTCCACCTACTAAACTTGAAATTATGCCGTTGCCTTGACCACACACAGTCTGTCCTACTGTATAACCTGTTGCATCTGCTAACTTTCTTTCTCTGTTAGTAACTTCTGCTTAAACTAACCCCCTAAACCCTCAGCTCTACTACTACAGCCCTATTATAGCCCCTTCTTTCTCTCCCCTTCCCATTCTCCACACTATTTATCTTTTTCCCTACTTCCTATCAATGTCTGTACGTTTTCCTTCTTTTGAACAACAATTTATCTCTTTGTTTTTACTCTTATATGTAGTAAATTTAGACCACTGCTATCAGTGCAACCCTTAATGTTCATAATTTTTTCTTTTGTTTTTCTCTTTATAATTAATTTCGTATTTGCATTGTTATTTTTAATAGTTTTTGTCCTGTATGTTTATCTTTGCTGGGGCTCTTTCCCTTGGGTCTCCACTGAAAATGGGTTGCTTCCTATCAATGCAATGCAAATAGTTAATAACCTTTTCTTTTTTACAATTATTTTGTATTGCAATTATTTAATATTTGTATATTGTCGCTTTATCTTTACTTATGTTTGCTGGGGATTTTCCACTCGAGTCTCCACTGAAAATGGGTTTGTTTGCAAACTCAGTTGGACTAACCCGGTTAACAAATGTGAAATAAATAAATAAATAAAATATGGAAAACCAAAAACAACAATAAATGCAATGTGAAATTAGCACTTTCCTGGGTTTTATAAGCAGTTTGAGCTTTGAAATGGCTGAAAAACTCTTTTCAGCATGTGTTTCCAGTACAGGTTTCCAAAAGCCTTTGGAAAAAGTAAAATGGTAAGGTTAGTTAACCTTATGAAACTCAAGATACTGGTGATCTATAATAATCTTTGACTGGAATGTCAAGGTTTGGTCCCAACAATGAAGCTATTTATCTATTTAATTTTTAGGTGTTTACTACCCAACTCTTGAAATATGCTCAACTAGAATATAATGCATGCTTAAACTTGGCTCAGCATAGGGTCAAATTGTATAGTTTTTGTGTCATTGCTTGTAGCTGTAAATGTTTTCAAAATATTTATGTTGCAGATGATCTTATTCCTACTTCATCAACTATTGATATTGGATTTGAAACTAGGATGAACCATTTTAATATGTTTTTTTTATCCCTCCTAAGTTTCTATGAAGATGTGAATCACCTTATATTCCTTGGAGTTTGCTTACCATGCTTAAGAACCAACATGTATTAAACATGAGAGATTTAAATAGATATGTTGCTGCACCATCCTTTTTGAATTTAATAACCTTTCAACAAAGTACTAGTTCTATATATGATGTTCTCTGGAAAATACATAAGTTTAATCAGATCTGGATTGAATTGAAACTATTAAAACAAAACATCAATGAGAATATTATTATAGTAATTGCAAGAGAATTTCCAGGACATTCATTCTGTTGATAAAATCTTTCCTATTCATACATTCATAAATCGTTACTAGGCTAACAACCTGGGGGACTTTCTAAGTCTAGCCAAATTTTCCCAAAAGAATATTGATGTCCTGTATCCAAATAGGACATTGAGGACCAGGCATTTATAAGTTACCTCTGTCCATAAAGGATATGGGGGCCAGGCCCAGTGTAAATTTCCTGTTCCTCATCCACTGGTCTAGGTTGTACTTAAACTGGGTAATAGATGAACTCAACTTCACATGGATGGGAAGCCTGTTCTATAGGAGGGACAGTCTCTGGGACATATATCTGTCTCTCAAGCATGTTCTAAGTCACACAAAATTCAGGTCTCTCAATCTTGTATTTCTGGTACTCTTTGACTTACAAATATGTAGAAAATTCATAAGTCTGGTGTTTTTGGATGCCTTGCAAGCAAGGCATAGATCACCCCAAAGTAATCTATAGGAGACTGAGTAGAGAGAAAGGACTTTAAGGTACTCTGCATAAGAAGGGTTTGTTATGCCTTGTATTCTTTTTGTAAGGAGCCTCTGAGTTTGATCTAGTTGCTGCATGCGCCTGGTCAGGTACATACCAAAGGCAGCACTGTACTCTATGATTGGTCTGATAATGGATGAGTACAGTGGAATAATGACCTGTTTGGACCTAGATGCTATGTCCTTAGTTATAAGTTGTGCAACATAAAAGTATTTCCTCACCACTGTGGCCACGTGGCAGTCGAAGGTAAGGGTGCTATGTGTATACACAGATCCCTGACCACTGGGTTGATGCTATTCCTTGAGATAACTAAACAGTGGTTAATGTCTGCCATATTACTTTTATTTTATTGCTTAAAAGCAGTATATTGACATGGACTGAAGTTAAAAATAACTGCCCCTGTATATATAATTTTGATTATACTTTATGTAGTACTTTACTTTCTTGTCTAATTACACAAAAGAAGCCCTATCAAAAGTATACATAAGCAGCCCTATTTTAATTATGGTTGAATTTCTTGGAAAAGTGAAATGGATGGAGGAGCCAAAGTTTAGCTTCCTAATGCTAAGTGGATAATGCTATTTAAAAACATAAAAAATAGTCTGAACAAAACACCTCCATTCAGTTAAAAATATTTGTGATTCATTATTCTCTTCAAATACTACAATTGATGGGTTACAAGGGTAGCAGTTGTTATTGGAATTCTTTTGGTGTCCTTATGGATTTCTTCTCATTGATTGTGGTTATTGTCCCCAGGTTTATTAGAGGTGAAAAAAATAATCACAATAATACAGCAGGATTTCTTCTCATTGATGGTGGTTTTTTCCCCAGGTTTATTAGAGGTGAAAAAATAATCACAATAATGCAACAGAGTTAGAAACTTGAGTTTCAGTATTCACCCTTAGTACTGTTATTTGCTCTAGTTGATGATTACGATAATAAAGAACATAATTACATTTATCTTGCTTTACCAGAAACTAAATAAAATATGGTTTAGTACAGCTGAGGGACTATACAATTCTTAATAAATTTTGATATGAATCATAGTAAGGAATAATTAGTAATCTGTTTTGTGTATATTTGTTACTTAGAATCTCTCTTATTTTTAGTTTTTCACTTTCCGTTTGGTGGGCTGCACGTATTGTTTCATAGCTGTTGCTTTTATTTTTATATTTTGACTTGAGTAAGAATTTTTGTAAGTTCAGATTTTTAAACAACTGAAAAGCAACACCTGGTAGAAGGAAGCTCAAAGTAAAATTCTTCCAACAAATAATTATGTAAAGTACTTTCATCCAACTAATAACCAAGGACTTCATCAGAATAAATAGTTGAAAAAGTGAACAAGATAAATACCTAACAAATTGACCACCTGGCAAATCACATGATAATTTACATTAAGGACATATGCACCCTAGGCAAACAATAAAATAAACAGATATCTTGTTAAAAAATGTCTTGTTTAAAAATATATATTATTTGATATTTTTTAATATGTTTGATATTTTTAATATATTATTTATTTAATTCTTTGCAGTCTTTCATTTTTTTTAATTATTCACAATGTTCATTTTTTTGGAAAAAGCATTTTATGTTAACAGTGTCTTTGTTCGCAAGGAATCTACTAGCTTGCAATTTAATTTGCCATTTAGTTTCCTGGGTCTCTCACCTGTTCTTAAAGAAAACTTGTGACCAAACAGCCTACAGTAATATATCTGCTTACCCCCTACTTTATGAGTCATGTGACCACTGTGATTTTCAAATGCAAGTACAAGGTTTAAGCTGAGATGGTGGCAGTACACAGGACTTGGTAGAACTCTGAGGAGGTTGGAGTCGATTGCTGAGATGTATGGTCGGGAGGGGTCATGAGTATCAACTAACAACTAATATTACAAGAAGAATTATCAGAATTTGATGAAAGACAGTATGGAAAAATGAAGAAATACACAAAGAAGTGGTTATCTGTACAAACACAGGAGACAGTAGTACTGGACAAGACTGTTGGGTCTTCTGACCTTCAAAGAGATATATTTAATCATACTTATGAATTTTTTTAAAAAAATATTTTAAACTTTTTGGATATGTTTTTTCTTTTATACCCAGGTGTTGGACAAATAAGTTAATAGTTGATTCTAACTGAAGCTGGTTGTTAAGAGGTTGAATTTAAATTATCTTTGTAAGTCTTTTGAAGTTAACAGTAGAATTTTGTTTAAACGATCCACTTTTAATTCCTGTCTTAACTCCACCCTGCAAGCATTTCATGATGCATGTATCAGAGATGTTTCTTTTATTTGTGATCATGATGCCAATCCTGGACATTATAATTTCAGCTCTGATGAGTGTAAATTGGTCCGGGAGTTGACAAATTTGAATTTGTGGTTCATGAAAGCTGATAAAGGTAGAGATTTTGTTATAATGTATCAACATTAATATGTTCAGGCAATTGAATGAGTGTTATCCAGTCATGATGTTTTTTTAGAAGTGCAATTGTTTGAAATATATAAGCAATATAGATATATTTATAGTATGTTGTTTGATTTATTTAGTCAAGGATACATTAGGTATGAGGTATGTGATTTTCTGTAAGTTGACAGTCCAAGGTCAAGTGTAATGTTTGGTATACCCATAAAATTACACCTTTTCTACCCTTTAGGCCTATACATTTGTCTCCAGGGTCAGTTACCAAAGGTATTTACATAATTTTGCATGGTGTCTTTAATCCTGTTGTTCAAAAATGGATAGTTATTTAAGGGATTCATGGTGGGTTTTGAATAAAGTGAGGGACTATGTTTCTAAAGGTGATGAAAACATTATGTTCCCTTAGAAATGCCATCCTTATCTACAAGTATTCCCATGAAGGAAGGTGTTGACCTTGTGAGGATGTATTTGTCCAAATTGACTAAGTTTTCTAATGGGTTTATCAACACTACACGTGTATTAACAGAGGATACTACTGGAAATTTTTTTTTCTTTTTAATTACAAATATTACCAACAGGTGAAGGGGTCACCATGTGGAGGTACACTGCAGCACCATCTTTCACCAATTTGGTACTTGTCTGGCGAGATAATAATATACTAAGCATTATTTCTGCATATCCTAAGTTTTAAAGAGATTTGTGGATAATTAGATTTTTTCCTGGAGAGGGAGTTTAGATGAGTTTCTCAGTTTTTATTTGAGTTGAAGCAGAACACTTCTTTTTTAAAGTTCACTATGGGGTCTTTTGGGACTACTATTAATTATATAGATTTTACCTTGTAGATGGATATCATTGATTGGGTATTCAATAGTAAAATCTATAAAAATATATAAGAAAAGTACCTTTGTGAAAAGTTATGTACATTATAACAGTAACCATAGAGTTTATGAAGAAAGATATACCAAAGGAATGGTTTCCTATTTAAATGTGGATTGGCACTTACGTAAAACTGGCAAGGTGGAATGTGTGTTTCCCAGTTCCCGTAATGCCAATCCAGAAATGTTCGAATCCACAGTAGCGAATGCTAGTGTGCATTCACTAATGTGTGATCGATGTACTGATACTGGATCTCACTACAGTGGGGATCAGGAAATTTACCCTTTTCTCCACTGCAGTGTGATCTTGGAGTTGGAATAAATAATTTGCAGGGGGTGTGAGAGTTGCAGGCCCCACATGGGGGGTTCAGGAGGGCTTGCCCCTGCAAAATAGTAAAAACTACTGCTGTATAATTAAAAGTTTTAGGAGATGTTAAACAAATAACGTGGGTGTCTGACATCAGCTCCTGCTATTTCATTTAACATCGAATGTGGATGTTGGAGAAAGGTCAGTTGGAATTATAGGCAGGTTGATAGTTTGGATACGCCATTATCTTTCAATTATTTGATAAGAATTTGTTTTTTACTTTCCACATTTTAAAAGTAAACCCTAGAGGACATATATTCAAGTATATAGGATGATTACTAGGGAGAATGACTTTTTGATTGAAGTTCAGTTTATTATTAAGATGTTTTTAGAAAGGGGGTATAGTATCCATTTTTAAATAGTTTTAGTGTACAAGTGATTAAAGACCAGAATGACAATTGTTAGCTATTGTTTACCAATGGTTCCCAAAAGACAAACAAAACATTTTCAAATCTAAAACTCTTGGTTTAACAAATTATTTTCGTTTGAGTATAACTTTTACTAGTGTAGCAATTAAAACTGTTTTTATAAAAATTGGGGTATTTTGAATGGAATCCTGATTTCATCTCTATTATGGAGGATAGGCCAAGATTTAATTATTAGAGAACCTTTAACTTGAATGTTATATTACATAACGATACTATAAAGTTGACTTTCTACTCGGTTCATGTTTGCATTGTCATTTTATCCATGAGTGTACTTTTTTCTTTTTACATTTCCAGCTAACTGTTTATATGCCTGTGCATTATCACTGCAATTCAGTTGGGTTAGTGTATCTTGCACATTGTACAGAATGCAGATGTTTTATGCTGGGATAACTACAAGAAGTCTTAGAGACAGGATTAGAGACCATATTTATAAGCTACTGTATGAACAAAACTGAAAATAATGCTCTATGTAGACATACTGTCTATCATCTGTGTTTCCCCAAAGAAAAACTTTTTATTTTAAGCATATGGTTATGGGGGGGGGTTAAGAATAGGTTAAAGACCTGTTGGAAGAAAGTGCTTAATAAAGTTATTTGTTTGAAGAATTTTCCTTTAAGTTTCTTTTTTATCGATGCTGAGGTTGTCATTGGTGCTTTCCAGTTGTTTGGAGTTGAATTTTAGCACTGATTCCTTGAATCCATTTCTAGTTTGGTGAAGTTCAGATTTTTGTTACATATCAAATACTGTGTTGTGTGGAGAAGAAAACAAAAAAAAGAGATTTACTATAAGATAACTGCTTTCCCGTATAAAAATAAGAGCATGAGCATAAATCCACATTTTTATTATTGTAAAGAAAACTCCTAGTAGCTTGATCTTAATTATTTATCCAGCCAAACACATGATCCTATTAAACTATATAGGACTACCAGAGCCTTAACGCTCTCCCTAAAACTTCCTAACATGAGTCCTCACTCCCAAACCCTAAAACTAAATTTTTCCTCCCTAAACCTGAAATCTCTGAGCATTCCCTAAACCTAAAACTTCCCCCACCTACTCACTAAACATAAGTCCCCTACCTGATCACTGCCTGAAAGTCTAATCTACATCCCCTCTCCAGCTCCATCCCCATGGCTGATATACTTCCTTTAATGAAACTCAAATAATGCGTTTAAGTATGGTGCAGTAGTTCTTTCTCCACATAGCTGCTGCGCCTTGCCTGAAGTCATGCAAGTTTGAGTGAGAGCAGCAGCCCTTGCGATCTACAAGATGCTCATGTCCTTCTCTTTGAGACGGCAGTCTTCGAGTGCCTAGGGCTCAGGAACCTGTACCCCATCTTTCCCAGAGACAAGTAGATATTATTGTCTACCCAGAGTGAAAACATATTGCAAAATAATTTCTAACTCATAGTTTTTAATACCAGGACACACTAATCTCTCATTCTGCACTCTTCTAAAATAGTATTTTCAGTGCACACTGGATGTAGATTTCTTCTACAAAAAAATTAGAAATGTATTGCATTTGTGGAGCTTTTAAAGGGATTAGTAGTGCAGCTCCCTTTTGAATGCATACATTTTTAGCACAAAACCACCTTAAAAATCACTAGTCTGTGGACAAATAGTAATTGCATTTTTTCCACTTTTTTAAATATTGTAGAGTTATTGTATGCGTAAGTCATAACTGACTATCCTTAGCTTTGTAGGAAACTAATATACCTGTATTTCTAAGTTGTTAATGTCTTGCTGAGTGTGGGTATAGTTGTTATGTTTCATGTTTACATAATTATAATTCAAGTAATATACACCACTTTTTGGTGGTATTCACAGTCCTAAGGTTCTCAATTTTTGTAGTGGGTATTTGTGAAGCATGCCACTATATCTGTATGCAAATACACTAATCAGATGCTATTTATAATGACTATGGCAATGTGAAAATTTCTAAAAGGAAATGCCACTTTCATGAAATGTGTAAAATTGGTGAATTTATCCTGATATATATATATATATGTGTGTGTGTGTGTGTGTGTGTGTGTGTGTGTGTGTATATGCAAAGTACTACATAAAAAAACCCAATGCCAATGCAGTTTTTAGAAGTGTTTTGGTATTATGGATTAAAGCGGATATGTACAACCACATTATAAGTATATATGGCAAGCAGCATGCTGCAGATCTATTTATATTAAATTTAAAAAATATAAAGGGGTCTTACTTATTTTATAAAAGCATATCATTATGTGGAGATATTATTTAAAGGAGTGGAAATGGGAAGATGGGAAAGATTTA
This sequence comes from Protopterus annectens, assembly GCF_019279795.1. Classification (NCBI taxonomy): domain Eukaryota; kingdom Metazoa; phylum Chordata; order Ceratodontiformes; family Protopteridae; genus Protopterus; species Protopterus annectens. Next base: position 1,057,773,605 of record NC_056744.1, on the reverse strand, counting down.
AAATGGGGAGACATTACAAAGAGGGAAGCACAGAAGGAACACATCAACAAGGTTGTGCTGGAGGAGGTGGAAGAGGAGGAGTACTATATTTTTTTGGGGGATAGACCTATCTTTCAAAGTTTTTTATGTAAGAGGATAGTTTGTTTTGGAAGTAGGTTAGAGGGTGTAGGAGGGATAGAATTCCATTCCAGAAGTAAGGAAGTGAAGAGGAAACAGGCACAGAAGAGCACTTTCTGAACAAGACCTCAGTGTTTTCCTGTGCCTAATGATGTTGTGGTGAAGGACCCTGATGCTGAAGGAGTGGAGGCCTGTGATTGCATGGTGTTTACCATCAACTGGGGAAGTGAGTCTTAAACCTGCTGAAGAGCATCCTGGAGTGGCTGAAGATGCCTGTTTTTCACAGGACAAACATGTCGCTATATATACCACATGTTCACTGTTACAATTGTAATAGTCCTTTGCCCAGTACAGTTATGTTAAGAAGTAACAAAAAGGGCATTTTTGCATGTCATAATTGCAAACAATGTAGATTTGTAACAAATTCTTCATTTGTGACTCTTAGTCATTATAATATTACTTCTTGGGCAAAGGACAATTACAATTGTAATAGTGAACATGTGGTATATATAGCGACATGTTTGTCCTGTGAAAGTTATTATATAGAAAAAACAATAAGAAATCTAAAACTTAGAATTTATGAGCACAATTTAGCAATTAAAAAGAAAGATAAAACCAATTCATTAGCTAGACATGCAATAACATGTATAGATTTCAAAAAGTTTGAATTCTTTGTGTTAGAAAAATTAGAAAAAGAGCCCTTAAATGGAGACATCAACAACACATTAGAGTGCAAAGAAGCATTTTGGCAGCTGTATTTAGGTGCAGACACTGCACCTGGTTTAAATGAGACAATAAATTTGAAATGTTTTTTAAAATACAAACATTAATTCAGTCAAAATCAGGCAAAAAAGTATTTTATGTATGTACATTTTATATTAACATTCTGTTTTAGCAAGTGTTTATTTTAATTATATAAGCAAATCAGTATATATATATATATATATATATATATATATATTTGCTGATTTTGAATGTACGTTATGTCATTTCCTGTAATTAATTGTTAATTAGATATAAAAGGAAGTTTGGGTAGGGCATAGTTGTTTCTGAAGAAGTTCACAATTAAAAGTGAATGAAAGCGCTAAGTGATTGTCCGGTGGTGGTCATTTGAGTAGAACAGGACTGTTTTTTTTCTGTTTCATTAGTTATCTCCTTAACAATAATCTACTTTCCAGTTCTCAACACGGCTTTAGACCCAAACATAGTACCAACACTGCCCTACTAACCTTCACTAACACTATTCATCATCACATGAACAAAGGCCAGCTTGTCTCATCCATCTTTCTTGATATGTCCAAAGCCTTTGACACCGTATCCCACCAGCTGCTACTTAATAAACGGTCCTCCCATGGCCTCAGCCCATCAGCTCTAATTTGGTTCCATAGCTATCTTTCCAGTCATCAACAAGCTACAAAATGAGAAACCTCACTTCCCACCTTCTCCCCATCTCTGTTGGTGTACCCCAAGGTTCTATGCATGGTCCACTTCTCTTTATCGTATTTACAAATGACTTCAGCTCTGCTACTCAACCAGCATCCATAGTTCAGTATGCAGATGATGTCCCTCACCCCAGGAACTCCAACTAAAAATGCGATCAGCTTTTCAGGACATTGAAAAATATCTCTCAAAACAATGACTCATTCTGAACCCCAACAAAACAAAGATTTTAGTTTTCAGTAATAAAAAACTCAAACCTTTCCACCCACCCACTCTCAATCATCTCTGCAAATGGCACCAAAATAGTATCCACTAGCCACACTAAACTTTTAGATGTTACTATAGACGATAGTCTAAAATTTGATAAACATATTGCATAAAGTCCACATTAAACTAGGCACCCTATACAGAGCCAACCCATTCCTAACTCCAAACGCCAGACTCTCCACACCCTGGTCACACCTGCTATCCTCCCTCTTGTATGGCTCCCTAATATTCACAAACCTTCGAACGTCAGACCTCAACAACCTAGAATCATGCTACAATAAGACTGCAAAATATGCTACTAATCAACCACACAAATCTCACCACTGTTCATCTCTCTCTCTCAGTTAAACTGGCTAGAACTCCCCAAACTTTTATCACTACATCAACTAACCTCAGCCCACAAAATAGTCAATCAACCTAGCAACTGCCCTGCTATTTTCAACTTAGTTCAGCACAATAATAATCTCATATCTCTCAGATCTTCGAACAAATGTTTGCTAAATGTTTTCAACTCCCACAACTTTCATGGCGACTCACTTCATTCACATGAAATTTCCAGGCTCTGAAACATCTTCCCGATACCATATCTAAAACCCTAACCACCATCAGTTTAAGCTCCTCCTAAAAGAACACCTTGCTAATCACTGGCTGAGCTCTTGCCACTCTCCAGGCTAATTTCCTTCCCATACCCTTTACTTATACCCTACAAGGTTCACCTACTTCATATAACTCCTATTAATTTCTACAACTCCAGTGCATTCCTCACCCTACCTAGATTTCTTATTCATCCTCCAAGATTTAATTATTAGAGAACCTTTAACTTGAATGTTATATTACATAACGATACTATAAAGTTGACTTTCTACTCGGTTCATGTTTGCATTGTCATTTTATCCATGAGTGTACTTTTTTCTTTTTACATTTCCAGCTAACTGTTTATATGCCTGTGCATTATCACTGCAATTCAGTTGGGTTAGTGTATCTTGCACATTGTACAGAATGCAGATGTTTTATGCTGGGATAACTACAAGAAGTCTTAGAGACAGGATTAGAGACCATATTTAAAAGCTACTGTATGAACAAAACTGAAAATAATGCTCTCTGTAGACATACTGTCTTTCATCTGTGTTTCCCCAAAGAAAAACTTTTTATTTTAAGCATATGGTTATGGGGTGGGGGTTAAGAATAGGTTAAAGACCTGTTGGAAGAAAGTGCTTAATAAAGTTATTTGTTTGAAGAATTTTCCTTTAAGTTTCGTTTTTATCGATGCTGAGGTTGTCATTGGTGCTTTCCAGTTGTTTGGAGTTGAATTTTAGCACTGATTCCTTGAATCAATTTCTAGTTTGGTGAAGTTCGGATTTTTGTTACATATCAAATACTGTGTTGTGTGGGGAAGGAAACAAAAAAAAAAGAGATTTACTATAAGATAACCGCTTTCCCGTATAAAAAATAAGAGCATGAGCATAAATCCACATTTTTATTATTGTAAAGAAAACTCCTAGTAGCTTGATCTTAATTATTTATCCAGCCAAACACATGATCCTATTAAACTATATAGGACTACCAGAGCCTTAACGCTCTCCCTAAAACTTCCTAACATGAGTCCTCACTCCCAAACCCTAAAACTAAATTTTTCCTCCCTAAACCTGAAATCTCTGAGCATTCCCTAAACCTAAAACTTCTCCCACCCACTCACTAAACATAAGTCCCCTACCTGATCACTGCCTGAAAGTCTAATCTACATCCCCTCTCCAGCTCCATCCCCATGGCTGACGTACTTCCTTTAATGAAACTCATATAATGCGTTTAAGTATGGTGCAGTAGTTCTTTCTCCACATAGCTGCTGCGCCTTGCCTGAAGTCATTCAAGTTTGAGTGAGAGCAGCAGCCCTTGCGATCTACAAGATGCTCATGTCCTTCTCTTTGAGACGGCAGTCTTCGAGTGCCTAGGGCTCAGGAACTTGTACCCCATCTTTCCCAGAGACAAGTAGATATTATTGTCTACCCAGAGTGAAAACATATTGCAAAATAATTTCTAACTCATAGTTTTTAATACCAGGACACACTAATCTCTCATTCTGCACTCTTCTAAAATAGTATTTTCAGTGCACACTGGATGTAGATTTCTTCTACAAAAAAATTAGAAATGTATTGCATTTGTGGAGCTTTTAAAGGGATTAGTAGTGCAGCTCCCTTTTGAATGCATACATTTTTAGCACAAAACCACCTTAAAAATCACTAGTCTGTGGACAAATAGTAATTGCATTTTTTCCACTTTTTTAAATATCGTAGAGTTATTGTATGCTTAAGTCATAACTGACTATCCTTAGCTTTGTAGGAAACTAATAGACCTGTATTTCTAAGTTGTTAATGTCTTGCTGAGTGTGGGTATAGTTGTTATGTTTCATGTTTACATAATTATAATTCAAGTAATATACACCACTTTTTGGTGGTATTCACAGTCCTAAGGTTCACAATTTTTGTAGTGGGTATTTGTGAAGCATGCCACTATATCTGTATGCAAATACACTAATCAGATGCTATTTATAATGACTATGGCAATGTGAAAGTTTCTAAAAGGAAATGCCACTTTCATGAAATGTGTAAAATTGGTGAATTTATCCTGATATATATATATATATATATATATATATATATATATATATATATATATATATGTGTGTGTGTGTGTGTGTGTGTGTGTGTGTGTGTGTGTGTGTGTGTATATGCAAAGTACTACATAAAAAAACCCAATGCCAATGCAGTTTTTAGAAGTGTTTTGGTATTATGGATTAAAGCGGATATGTACAACCACATTATAAGTATATATGGCAAGCAGCATGCTGCAGATCTATTTATATTAAATTTAAAAAAATATAAAGGGGTCTTACTTATTTTATATAAGCGTATCATTATGTGGAGACATTATTTAAAGGAGTGGAAAGGGGAAGATGGGAAAGATTTAAAATGGGGAGACATTACAAAGAGGGAAGCACAGAAGGAACACATCAACAAGGTTGTGCTGGAGGAGGTGGAAGAGGAGGAGTACTATATTTTTTGGGGGGGATAGACCTATCTTTCAAAGTTTTTTATGTAAGAGGATAGTTTGTTTTGGAAGTAGGTTAGAGGGTGTAGGAGGGATAGAATTCCATTCCAGAAGTAAGGAAGTGAAGAGGAAACAGGCACAGAAGAGCACTTTCTGAACAAGACCTCAGTGTTTTCCTGTGCCTAATGATGTTGTGGTGAAGGACCCTGATGCTGAAGGAGTGGAGGCCTGTGATTGCATGGTGTTTACCATCAACTGGGGAAGTGAGTCTTAAACCTGCTGAAGAGCATCCTGGAGTGGCTGAAGATGCCTGTTTTTCACAGGACAAACATGTCGCTATATATACCACATGTTCACTGTTACAATTGTAATAGTCCTTTGCCCAGTACAGTTATGTTAAGAAGTAACAAAAAGGGCATTTTTGCATGTCATAATTGCAAACAATGTAGATTTGTAACAAATTCTTCATTTGTGACTCTTAGTCATTATAACATTACTTCTTGGGCAAAGGACTATTACAATTGTAATAGTGAACATGTGGTATATATAGCGACATGTTTGTCCTGTGAAAGTTATTATATAGAAAAAACAATAAGAAATCTAAAACTTAGAATTTATGAGCACAATTTAGCAATTAAAAAGAAAGATAAAACCAATTCATTAGCTAGACATGCAATAACATGTATAGATTTCAAAAAGTTTGAATTCTTTGTGTTAGAAAAATTAGAAAAAGAGCCCTTAAATGGAGACATCAACAACACATTAGAGTGCAAAGAAGCATTTTGGCAGCTGTATTTAGGTGCAGACACTGCACCTGGTTTAAATGAGACAATAAATTTGAAATGTTTTTTAAAATACAAACATTAATTCAGTCAAAATCAGGCAAAAAAGTATTTTATGTATGTACATTTTATATTAACATTCTGTTTTAGCAAGTGTTTATTTTAATTATATAAGCAAATCTGTATATATATATATATATATATATATATATATATATATATTTGCTGATTTTGAATGTACGTTATGTCATTTCCTGTAATTAATTGTTAATTAGATATAAAAGGAAGTTTGGGTAGGGCATAGTTGTTTCTGAAGAAGTTCACAATTAAAAGTGAATGAAAGCACTAAGTGATTGTCCGGTGGTGGTCACTTGAGTAGAACAGGACTGTTTTTTTTCTGTTTCATTAGTTATCTCCTTAACAATAATCTACTTTCCAGTTCTCAACACGGCTTTAGACCCAAACATAGTACCAACACTGCCCTACTAACCTTCACTAACACTATTCATCATCACATGAACAAAGGCCAGCTTGTCTCATCCATCTTTCTTGATATGTCCAAAGCCTTTGACACCGTATCCCACCAGCTGCTACTTAATAAACGGTTCTCCCATGGCCTCAGCCTATCAGCTCTAATTTGGTTCCATAGCTATCTTTCCAGTCATCAACAAGCTACAAAATGAGAAACCTCACTTCCCACCTTCTCCCCATCTCTGTTGGTGTACCCCAAGGTTCTATGCATGGTCCACTTCTCTTTATCGTATTTACAAATGACTTCAGCTCTGCTACTCAACCAGCATCCATAGTTCAGTATGCAGATGATGTCCCTCACCCCAGGAACTCCAACTAAAAATGCGATCAGCTTTTCAGGACATTGAAAAATATCTCTCAAAACAATGACTCATTCTGAACCCCAACAAAACAAAGATTTTAGTTTTCAGTAATAAAAAACTCAAACCTTTCCACCCACCCACTCTCAATCATCTCTGCAAATGGCACCAAAATAGTATCCACTAGCCACACTAAACTTTTACATGTTATTATAGATGATAGTCTAAAATTTGATAAACATATTGCATAAAGTCCACATTAAACTAGGCACCCTATACAGAGCCAACCCATTCCTAACTCCAAACGCCAGACTCTCCACACTCTGGTCACACCTGCTATCCTCCCTCTTGTATGGCTCCCTAATATTCACAAACCTTCGAACGTCAGACCTCAACAACCTAGAATCATGCTACAATAAGACTGCAAAATATGCTACTAATCAACCACACAAATCTCACCACTGATCATCTCTCTCTCTCAGTTAAACTGGCTAGAACTCCCCAAACTTTTATCACTACATCAACTAACCTCAGCCCACAAAATAGTCAATCAACCTAGCAACTGCCCTGCTATTTTCAACTTAGTTCAGCACAATAATAATCTCATATCTCTCAGATCTTCGAACAAATGTTTGCTAAATGTATCCAACTCCCACAACTTTCATGGCGACTCACTTCATTCGCATGAAATTTCCAGGCTCTGGAACATCTTCCCGATACGATATCTAAAACCTTAACCACCATCAGTTTAAGCTCCTCCTAAAAGAACACCTTGCTAATCACTGGCTGAGCTCTTGCCACTCTCCAGGCTAATTTCCTTCCCATACCCTTTACTTATACCGTACAAGGTTCACCTACTTCATATAACCCCTATTAATTTCTACAACTCCAGTGCACTCCTCACCCTACCTAGATTTCTTATTCATCCTCTTTTCTGGACTCTGCCATCTCTGCTCCATATTTGATAGACATCCTTAGCTACAGATACATGTTTCAAACATACAATGCTCATAACTGTTATCTACATGTGATATTTGACTCGAATCTAAATTCATTATTTCTCTGCTCAATTACATTCTCTATCGTTGTTGAATTGAATTTGAGTTTGTTTTGTATATAAATTACAAGTTACTTTGTATATAAATCACTGCTGTATGTATTGTATTGTTTTGTACTGTACAATGTGGAGCTTTTCTCCCCGGGTCTTCCCTGAAAATGGGCCCCTGGCTCAGTTGGACACTATCTGGTTAACAAATGAAAAAAAAAATAAAATAAAATAAATAAATAAAAGTCAGTTATGAAATCATTACTTTTTAAATTGCTTACACGAGTTTCTGCTTCTGTGTTATAATTTATCTTTATTTGAGCAATAAACTTGAAGGTCATGCATTACTAATGTCTTTAAGCTTACCTTTTACGGTGTTGCATCAGTTAATCTTTTTTCCCTCCAGTTTTTACTTTACTTTATAAATAAATCTCTCTGCTGATGTCATTATCCTATAACATAAATTATTTCCTATTTTGAGGTGATGAGGTGAGTCACAGTAGTCAGGTTGGGCATGGATTAGGCATCATGATTATGTAAACTTACCTGCTGACTCCATTTTCTCTTTTCTAATCATAAGGGTGTGTGAGATATATTAGGCTTGTTCATGTATTTCCAGAACTAACTTAGCTCAGTACCTGTAAGAGCAACTCGCCCACTGCTACCCTAGGTTGACTTACATAAATAGGTTGACATATGATCTCATGTATTACTGATCTGATATTTTATAGAGATAAGTGTAAGTCAGCCTAATTTTCATACAAAATGTTTATGTGAGCCTGTTTTCTTTGAATAACTTTAATACTGCCATATTTAGTTGCAATGAGTGACAAGGTCTTGGGGAAAGGGTGAAGATTACCAATAAGATAAAATAGCAATAAAATTATAAAATAATTTGTAAGCAGTATATAATCAGTTAATACAGCAGTGATTAGCTCTTAACCCTAAGAAGACCAAACTCTTGCTCTTTCATCCCAGTTCTCTTACTCACCATAAATCCACCTTTACTATCACATCCTCTAACAATACAATAATCCCACCTGAAACCCACACAAAACCCCTTGGAGTCATCATTGATGATGAACTCAAATTCAACCTTGACAATACTCCAGTGCATAAAAAAGACACATCAGAGACTAGGTTTACTGTATCGTAACAAAAGATTTCTTACCCCTAATGCCCGACTCTCCCTTGCACAGGCACTCCTTCTCCCCTCCCTACTATATGCAGCCCCAGTTCTTACCAACTTTCAGGCCACAACCTTGAACAAACTGCAACAAACTTACCACAAGATAGCTAGATTTATCACTAACTTCCCATACAATACACATCACTGCCTCGCCCTAAACTCTCTTCAGTGGCTTGAACTACCTCAACAACTTCTGCTATCACAATTTCAAATGCTACACTCCATTCTTTACAGACCTTTATCCTGCCCAGCTCTCTCTTCCTTTGTCTCTATCTATTCTTCACCTCGGACCCTCCGTACCTCTAATCTGCAACTACTAGACACCTACCAACCCAAGAAAACAGTTGGAAAACTTCTGCATAAATACTTTGTTGCCAATGCTTGGAACAAACTTCTCCTAAACATATGTTCCATCACCCACCCTTCACACTTTAAAAGAGAACTCAAACTTCTTCTACTTAACTCCAAAACTTGCCCTTGTCAAGATCCAACCTAAGCTCCCCATATCCCTTAGACACATCTAAATAACCTATCTCATTTCATCTTGAACCTTACTGTGCTAATATTTACTTAATCAATCATGCAGCTGGACAGAATTCTTATGTAAATACGTATCATATGATTTATTTGTAACAACTTTAGGTGTACCTCTGTTGTGCATGCATTCTATTTTGTATGTATAACAAGTTTTAGTTGTAATATCTCAACTACTGTAAATTGTTAGCGAAGGCAGCTTTTCTCCTCGGGTCTCCACTGAAAATGGGACACAAGCCCAGTTGGACCAACCCAGTTAACAAATGTCAATAAAGAAATAAAATAAATAAATAAATCATATTTTCCATAGAATTTATTTTCAGATGCAGTTGATTCATGTGAATAGTGATGACATCATGAGTGTCACCTATCAATGGGAATTGATGACACCAGTAATGAAAAATGTATGGGGAAGTACTACTGATGGCAATGTGAAAAATGTTTACACAAATTATTTTTTCGGCATTTATATAGAAAGAGATATAGAGACAAATTGTACAATATCTGAAGTGAGTGTACTCTGATGTGCTGCATTTCTCTCAATGTACTGTACCGTCAGGGTACATGCTTATTTACTGTGGCATTTGTGACTTTTTATTCTGAATGAAAAACATGGCAGTACACATGCCGAGAAATGATAGGGGAATGATGTAGTCTGTTAGCAATGGAATAAGATGTCAGTGTCATAATAAGCATTTGCAGCAGTACTATGCATGCGTGGATGATGCAGTACAGGTAAGTAAAATAAGTTTAATGGGTGATGTTTGACTTGCATTATGTGTATATGAATATGGGTGTTCTGTCACCAAAAATGTTTTTGTAGTCAGATCTTTAATTTATTTGTGATGGAAGCATCCATGTTTCTTGTGCTCTTTGGCTGATGTGTGGATCAGGCTTCAGTGTATTACTTTTGCATGTTGTTTTAGGTGTACAAAAACATGCACAAGCAGGGAGCCAGACAAAGAAAGGACAATTTTAACCATGAGGAAAACTGCATCCTCATGGCTTCCATTAAGAAATATGTTAAACGCCGTTTTGGAAAAGGGGGACCCAGCAAGCTGAGAGGGCAAAGGCCTAGAACCAAGTTGTTATGGATATAAATGCTGTAGGTGGAAAAAACAGCACATTAACACATTGCAAAAAGTGGGCCAATGATATGGTAGTACTTGACTCAGCAAAGGCAAAGAAGAGTGCAATTGTGTATAGCATTCCTCGGTGGGGTAGGGGGCTCGAACACTTATTCCTTTAACACCTGATGAGGAGCACCTCCTCACCATTCATGGGGATGACAGTGACCCAGATGAAGATGGCATGGGCATAATCAGAGTTGGTGTGGATGTTGGCAAATACCCATATCAGATGCATCTAGGGACATCCATTCAGGAAGGTTAGTTTGACCTCCATTACATATTTACATAAAGAGAATGACTGCTCCAGATAAATGTTTGTATGTAATATTTGACATTACTGTTAACAAGTGAACCCTCCACTTTTGCACATCATGACATTGAACAGAGTCTTCGTGGTAGGTGTCCTCCTTACCTCTTTACAAAGCATACACTACTGTGCTCCACTGTGTGAGTAATAACTTAAGCAATTAATTCTTCACAAGGTCATAGCAGAAATGAGCAAATGTAACAGCAGCAGAATGACTGGTGATTATGATAGCATAGCTACATTTATGAGACAGCCTGAGGAAAGACAGCCTGAGGAAAGTATCACAACTATCGCCAAGTTTAATGGCAATATCACATACACTGCAACAGGTACATAACTCTGAAGGAAGTCACACTGGACCACAAAGTCAGGTAGATGGAGACATTACACTACAGTCTGTATAGGGAGAAAACCAATGCGCATCAACACTAGTATTCCCACAACCACAGGAACAACTTCTAGCTGATGGCACAAACTTAGATGTAGCACTGTCCACTGTGACACCTGCTCTAAGGGGTGCCATGCACAGGCACATATCACAGTTACCACAAGAAACAAGTAAAGCATTGGCTGCCCATCAGGAATGTTCCAGGACATTGTTCAGGCTCAGTTCATTGCCACAGAGTGTCAGTTAGCAATGGTCAGAGTGCTGCAGGGTGTAACTGATAATTTACACTATACACAAATGTTATAGAGTAGGGATAATGCCGTGGTCACACTTATGTGCAGTATGGTGGCACACATAGCTCCACCTCCGTACATTCACTAGTCTGGACCTACCAGACTCAAATCAGAGTCAGTGATGTACAGAGACAAAGATGGCAATGGAGTACTGTATAGACATGTAAAGGCATAGCACATCACACTGTAAGTGTTTCTCATCAAAGTAGTGGAAACAACATAGCTGACCAAACAGGACAGAATTAATGTAGACCTAGTGAGTGTTCATGTACACATAGCAGAACCTCTTATTTGAGGTCTCAGCCCACAACACTATGAGATCCTTATCTGTAGGATCACTTGCATCAGGTAGGTCGCATCATAGCGGTAAGCTCACATGACAACCCCTTCTCTGTATCATATGCAGTTTCCTCTACTCTATCCTTAGGAGAAGTTGTGTATGACACATTTGATCTTGACCTACTGCAAGTCAGGCTAGACATTTCAGGCACTTAAGATATGAAATGTAGCATATGGCTACCATGTCTTTTAATACACTGATGTCAGTGTTTAACTTCTAATGCAATGTGTGCATCCATAGACTTCATCAGAAGACATTAAAAACCATTTATAAGAAGTATATATATATATATATATATATATATATATATATATATATATATATATATATCAAATTCAACCCCACCCATTAACCTTCCTAATTATTCAATTGAATACAAAAAACAACTTCCTGATTAGTAACTATTAAATAATAATACTTAAGAATACATACAAGAGAAAATGAAACAAATGTCATACACTATTAAGAGAATAAAACACCTTTCTTGATAAGTCGAGGTCTGCTGACTGCTCTATCAAGTTCACAGCTTATGATGGGAATGCGCCACGAAGCTTCAGCACTCTACTTATGTTTGGAAACAGGCATTTTACTGTTTTATTATTCAGATATCTGGCTTAATCCCTTGTTCTTGAAGGGGAAGGTTTTGAATTCCAGATAAAACTATGTTTTTTGTTCTTCTTCCGCCTTTCTTCCAGTCCTTTATTGTACCTAACCGTGGCACTTTCATTTCCATATACCATGCCTGTCTTAAAATTGTCTGCTCTAGTAGAAGAGGGAACATGGATTTCTTGGCCTGAGCCACCATCTTTAGGATTGGTACCATGCAGTTTATTAAAAAAAAAAGTGGGCATCAAAGACAAGGGTTGTCTTTCTCCATTTATTACATCCAGCTTTTGCAAGTGTACCTTTTCTTCATTTTGTAGTAGAAGTGTCAAACAGCACTCAAGGCAAGAGAATGTTGCATCTAGTGAGGCACTGTATACAATGCAGAATAAGTAGCAATCCATGATGGATGGAAATAGCATTTCTGTTTACCAACATGATTGCTGGCAGCATTTCACAATTATTAATGGAACAGTCATCCATCACTAATGTAAGTATTCCTGATCTGTGACCTTGCTGCTTGCAATGTCATACTGACAAATCCTAGGTGCATATGTAGATGCAAGGACACTGTTTGATGGCTGTTCTGATTGTGAGCTTTTTACAGCTTCACAGCCCCTGCCAATTGATTGCTGAAATGAGATAACAGCTTCTTGTTTCTCACCCTGTTTACTTGCTTCTGGGAAATATCTCACAGAATTGAGAGATGTAAATTATGAGAATGCCTATGCTCTTTCTATGTAACATCACCATTACTTTCCTCTTTAACCTGTAGGCAGCAGTGTAAAGCATCCCAGAAAAGGGCTGCGTCTACAGAATTTACTGTATGACTAAAGAACCAGCAGCATCATTTAGCTTACCTGCACTATGACTGTGTTAATTTTATTCTTCGATGTATAACACTTACAACTTAGAACTTCTAACTGCTGTTGTAAATGCACACTGAGTTTATTACTCTGACATTTGATCCATGAGTACTATGTCTGCAGGATGCACTGGACAATTACCTTAAAATCAAATAATTAATCACAAACTGTAACACCCAGATGTCAACTCAGCCTTATAGCCACCTTAACATCTATAGCCTAGTAAGACATAGGAAGCCCCATGGGGTAAGTAAATAAAAAGTAACTCACCATGTGAAACAAGTACAAGCACATCACAAAGGATATCACACCATTTCTCATTTACAGACATGACAATGGGGAGAGCCTTGGAGCAGGGTATAGTGTACTGTTAATGCAAAGATGTGTGACTGGGGAAATGGTATTGAGACAAACATACATGCATATTTACATATATATATATATATATATATATATATATATATATATATATATACGGTACATATGATACGTATGTATGCATGCATGCCTGCTGCAGTCCCACAGCAGATGTTCAGATGTTGCATTATAAGAAATGGGGAATGGATAAATACATTGTGTTGCTTGTACAAAACACTATAAACAGGGAATGACATTTGTTCCATCATATGATGAAAGCCACACAAACACTATTTTTACATCTTTCTATGCAACTATCAGCATTTGATGTGCTAAATTATAAGAGGATGACACTAGTCAGAAGGATCCTGAAGGTTCCTGACCAAAAGCATCAGAGGCCTAAAGTACCTAAGCTACCAAGAGAAGCTGGAACATCTATCCCTTTATCCAGTGTCTTACAGACTTTTGAGGGGAAATCTCTGTTTCACTTACTGTGCCATTAGATACCAGATTGTCCTGGAACTCCTGTTTCTCTGTGAGTGCAATATCTCTAGCAACACTACAACTAGGGGCCTAAATCTTCACCAATAGATGAATAAATCATGGTGGATGGCAGGTTTTTAATGCAACACCTCCTAAATGTTAAGATGTACAACTCATTATCTTCTTTTAAACATAAACTAGATGACTGGATGGGTATCTGTCACAAAAGGAGATACTGCCAGCACAGGTATCTGGAATTTTGTAAATAATTATATGTCATTATTTGAATATCAACATGATCTATATAGGGTGCTTGTGTTACAACTGTATTAAAACTGTATGTCATATGTATAGCAAACTGCTGGTGCAGAAATGTGCATTGAAAAGGTTTTTGCAAAGTACTGTTTGAAATGTAACCACAGTGTGCCTTACTGGAATAGAACAGAACTGTACATGCACTATTGTAAACTGCTTAAATGTATATATTTTAACAGTGGAAACTGGAATATCGGAGGCTAACTTCAGAAAAATAGCTGAAATTAAATTACTTTATGGCTACACAATAAAAGATGGCATCTTTCTGTTTCAAGGTAGCTAGACACATAATATTTTTCTAGGGAGCTATCAGTATTGTCTTTAGGATATAATAATTACTAGTCTTGAAATGTGGAGGAATGTACTTGTTTTATGACTTCTAGCATCTGCTAAAGATCTAAGGTCTATGTATTTTCACAGGCAGATGCTAAATACTGCCAGCTTCCAGCAGTGGGGATTTCACCTGGGATGGAGTCAGATGACAAGAAATTATGTCATTCTGAAAGCTATCCCAGCAGTAATATTTGTGATATTAATTTGAGAAGTCTCTTAGAGAGACAGGGCATTCTGTATTCTGTCTTGGACCTGATAAGAACCATTCACCACAACATCCACCTTGCTCTATAAGTAAGTTTCTAGGTTATAGTAACTATCTTAGATATAGTCAGGAATCTAGTAAAGCTTAGTTTAGATATTTTATTGGAGACTGTCCTGCAATGTTGTTTTAAATATTTCCTGTGGTTTTGAACTCTGATGTCACTGTGAATATATGTTGAGTATTTTCTTGTTGTTTGATTATATATATATATATATTATTAGATATATTTAAACCTTTCATTTTGGCTGATCTGCGTAGTGATATTTAAGTTTTGCGAGTACTTGCATATTTATTTGGTGATACTGTGTGGGCCACTCCTAATAGCCTTGCTCTTGGTCACATTATCATTTGCATTAATATTAACATTACACAGTAACATTAGACACCCTTTGTTAAGGGCCTTAAAGTAGATGATAAGGAGTTGACTGGTGGCAGTGGTAACTATCGTATAGACTGGATAGAAGGGGGCATAGCTAGTAAACCTGTGCCAGCCTTTCCCAGGTGTGTGTGTGTGTGTGTGTGTGTGTAAATCAAACCTCAAAGAGTGTGTGTGTCAGCTACTTAAGCAGGGACACAAAGCACTGGTTGGACAGACAGGGTGCTGGAGGTCTTTGCTTGGTCACTCGGCTGAGATCTCAAATCTATAGTGGTGCCAGTGGGGAATCTTACTGGGGATCTGAAGAAAGGTAGAGGAACCAGCCCCGGACTGACTGTGGTCTCTGTGTACTCTTAAGGAAATTGCACTTGATGCAGAGAGCTGTATCTGGAAATACTGTGTGTGTACCTTGCTATCCTCTCAGTGTACGTCCCTCACTGTTGCCAGTGGTGAGGATTGAGGATCTTTGATTACTGGTTCAGTGGTGAGTCATCACAGTATCCACAAATTTACTTTTGTATTGACTAGTATGACCCTCCTGGAAAAAAATCCTGAAAAAATGGGTCAACTCCTGGGTCATATTTTCAATGTGGTAATTCCCTGGGATGGACCATTTCCCAAAATATATAATGCATTTTTGGTCTTTTAGCTTTAATCCGTGCTTTTGGCACCAGTTTGTTTGAGACAAACCTTCCTGCAGGATGGTTAAGTCATTCAACAATTCAATGACTGCTTCTATCTTGCAGTCATCTGCAAACTTAGTCAGCCAGAGTGCTTTGGTATTCACTTTTACTTCAGAGAAGCAGATGCTAAACAAAAGAGGTTCTAGAACAGAACCTGAGGGAACCCCAGTGGTGACTGGTCTCTTTATGGAGGTAGTTTCCCTTATTTTTGATCTCCTGCTTCCTATCTGTGAGCCAGTTGACAATCCAGTGGGTGACATAGGGGTTAAATAAGGGTTTACTCCCAGCTTGCTAAGCTTTTTTACTATGCCAGAGTTGGAAACTGTGTCAAAAACTTTGGATCAGGTTGAGGTATAGAGTGTGTACATTTAACTTCATCCATCGCTATGATGATGTTTTCATAAAAGTCCGCCACGATGAGTAATCTTGACCTGTCCTTGACAAATACAAACTGAGATGGGTGGGTCCAGTAGTTGGACTTTCCTTATTTCCTTATTGATTAATTTCATTATAACTCTTTCCATGGCTTTGCATATGAAGTTTCAGACTTCTGGGTCTGTAATTGTCTGAGGCCTGAGGCTGTGGAATGTACTCCCTTATGTGGGGGAATGACTGTAGATGTTCTCTATTCACTTTAGTACAAAACCTGTATGGAGGTTGCATCATACTATTTAAGATGCATCCAGAGATATTACTAGAGATGCAGTATTTTAGTTGTTGATAGTGCTTTCAGGACTTGGTGTTGTGTAATAGCTGGAAGTGAGTCAGTTTGAGGTATACCTTGTAGGCTAGACAGATAGAAGAGAAGAGTAAAGTTTCAGCTGAATTTATCTGCAAGTAGGTTAGCTATATCTTCAGCTAAAGTTTAGGTAATATTGTTCACAATCAGTTCAGTGCATAGGTGTGCTGTACGGTTTACCTTCATAATAGCGAAACATAGTGGTGCGATTGCTCATATGAGCGAATCGTAACTACGAAACTTACAACAGCGACAGTTGTAAATTTTTGAAAATCAGCAACTCGAAAAGCCGATTCGCTGATTTTCAAACATTGATGTCGAAAAAATATTAGATAAAGTGTAATGAAGGGGGGCAAGCCCCCTGCACCCCCCATGTGGGGGGCTGCACCCCCCCACACCCCCCTATTTTATTATTCTAACTCCAAGATCGCACTACAGTGGGGAAAGGAACCATTTTCCGATCCCCACTATAGTGCAATCTGCCCCAGTATGTCGAATGTGCAATGAGTGAATCTCACTGTGCATTTGCTCATTGCACATTCGAACCTTTTTCCATTCGGCGTATGCAAACTTTGCAAACTGCCTTTTGGAAAATTGCTGTTCGCCCTTGTGCAATACGCACATGTAAAGGTAAACTGTGCTGTACTTCTAAGATTCCAAACATGACTAAACAAGGCACTGCAGATGTAGGATAGTGTAGGGAAGACAGGTATGACAAATGCATCAAGAGAGCACAGTTTAGTCTTTGTATACAGAATATTTATTTTGCAGAAAGAGTGGCTGACAAAGGGAACATGTTAACAGAGCTAGTACCAATAGCAAAGTCAACTTTTGCTTTTAAGTAGTGTGAGAGTACATTGAGGGCAGGGATCAAAACACAGGGGGAACTGCCTTAGGCTAGTTGAAATTACTGATGGAATAAACAGGGTATACGTTTACTGATAGACTATTATGGTACGGTACAGTACATTATGGTATGGTATGGCATGGTACGGTATGGTATGGTATGGTATGGTATATTATGCTAGGTAGTACATGGAGCACTGAGATTATACTTAACATTTGAGAAGGCAAAACATACTACTTTTTTGGGAGTGGGGATCAGATCAGTATAAAGACAGAGTGAGTTCATCTTCTAGCCACTGTCTTATCTGCAAGATCTTATTGCTTAAATTAGTAGGGAACTTATCTGTACAATCTCCACCTGGTCTTAATCAGCAAGAAATCTGGAGTTTTTCTGTTAAAAAATTATCCTAATGATATTCTGAACTTTGTTGTCCAATATTCCTTGCTGCAAGTCATGTGAACCATCAAAAAAATCATCACTATCATCATCTGGATAGAGTTCATATGTAATATTTTGTAGCATCTAATGATGTCATACATTCAGGTTTTTGAGCTGTCTTCTGTCACATCCCTTTATAGGAATCCAAAGAAACAAGAACAGCATGTAGGTAAACCAGGCAGGATACAAAATGCAGAGCAGCAGTAAAAAATCCAGAACCTGGAAACGTTGAGGAAAAATGCAGCATTTATTCCTATCAGGAAAAATATCACAAAGCTTTTGTGATCAACCCTTCATCAGTGTGTAAAGATAGAAATCAAATGCCTTAATTTAAATAGTGAATTCAAACCATAAGACTATTCACATGACACAGTTGTATTAAGCAGTTCAATTTAAGGACATATGTACAGGTAAAATGTTACTGAAAATCAGTATAGCCATAAAATAAGTAAAACATTTAACTAAGACCCATCCACACAATATGTTATTTCCAAGTTAACTGTCTTCTTTTTTTAAAATAGGTTTAATGCTTACTGTTGTATTTAAACCTGGAAAACAATCAGCTTCTAAAAGTGTGATCCATGAGTATTCACATACTTCTAATTCATTGTTAAGACCCCCCCCCACTTTTTTTTTCTTCTGTCTGGTCAATCACTCTAAAGTTAAATGTATGTGTACTTCCTTTCTCTCTCATATGCTTACCCAAAGCATTAGTTGCTACCTCTCTATGTATTTCAGATCTGTGTTCAACAATGCTATCCTTCAACCTTCTTGTGCATTTCCCTAGATAGAATGCTTGACACACCTTACAGCATGCCATATACACAACGGCAGCGGTATTACATGTTGAAAAACACCTAAAAGTATATTTTTTCTTAGTGTAAGGATGTATAAATTCACAGCTTGTATTTATGTCATCACAGCATATGCAGCTATAACAAGGAAATGTGCCCTGTTTTCTACTTATAGTCAACTTTTTATTATTCTTAAAGTCTTTATTGCATAATCTTTGTTTCAAATTCGGACAGGTACGATATGAGAACATGGGAGCCTCTCCAATTATTCTGATTATCTCAGGCATGTTTTTGAGAATATCCCAGTTGTTTCTAATAATGTTCTTTACACCCTCTGATCTACAATTATATGTCATGACATAACGTATATTATTATTTTTAATAGAACTATGACCAGAATTAATATGGCTAGTATTACTAGAAAAGCGGGGTCTCACTTTGAATGTTCTTTCCATAATAACTTCCTCCTCTGTATGTCTTAACAATGAGTTATTATAAAAACGACCAAGAGCAAAAAATGGAGCCAGCAAATGGTGATGAAAAATGTTTATATTGAAATTAAGGCATCACAGCAAATACAAACATACCGGTTTCGGCTGGTAAATTACACAGCCTTCATCAGTGTTATCAAAAGTAATAGTATTTACAAGCTGTTTAAATATACAGACAAAGGATGTCATTGGTGGAATGATTATAAATATTCATTAAGCCCGGGGGAGAAAAGCCCACCCAACTTAATAATCCACTTTTTTTCTTTACAGTTTAAAATGCCATGCCAACCAGCTTTGTTTCTCCGATCACCCTGAATTACATCAATAATAGTAAAATAAAATATAGCAGATGGATGTGTCAACTGGTGCTTATATAAAGCATTAGTCATCTTTTTTTTGTTTAATGTTGCTGTAATGTTCTGAAATTCGTAACCTGATGCACCTCGAGGTTTGTCCAATATAGAATGCACCACATTTGCATGTGGCCATATAGATGGCCCAATCACTACTACAATTACCGAAAATATTTATATCAAAAACCTTTGAACAGTTTCTACTTGAGAATTCCTTGGTGGTGCATATATATTTACAATTTACACAATGGCTGCAAGGAAAACAACCATACAGACTGTGCCCAGAAATAGTAGTCTGAATTTTGTCCCTGAACATGTGGTCCCTAGTCTTATAATGGTTAAAGTAGGATTTCAAACTTTTGCCATTTCTGTATGAAAACATACATTTATCGGGAATAATCCTAGCAACTTCTGGATCACTCTGCAAGATGTTCCAGTGTCGCTGTACAATCTTGAGTAAACCATTGGTATTCCGTCCATAAGTTGTGGTGAGTCTGAGTGGTTTGAATGATGTATTGGACTTATCCTTATACACAAGCAAATCGGTACGTTCCATATTTTGAACCTGACCTTTTGCAACTGCAATGGTTCCTTCCTTATAACCTCTTTGCTTGAATCTTAGTGTGAGATCATCTTGATTCATACAATATGTTGAATGTTGTGAGCAGATCCGTTTTGCTCTAATAAATTGGGACTTTGGTATAGGCACAGCTATGGGGGCTTCCTTTGCCCCCATATATGCTGACCTTTTTATGGCCTATGTTGAAACCAAGTTAATTTATGATTCCACCAGAAACATCTTCCTTTCGGACATGGATATTTGGAGACGATATCTTGACGATATATGGCTTGTGTGGAGGGGAACTGAGTCTAGTTTGCTGACATTTGTAAAATATTTGAATAACAATGAGTGGGGTTTAGGCTTTACAGAACAACATGACACTCATAAAATCATTTTTTGGATGTCTCCATATGCAAACTTCCGGATGGTACATTAGAGACTGAGACATATAGGAAGTTCCCACAATACAATTCACTGCTACATGCTTCGAGTTATCATGCTCCACACATAGCCAGAAATATACCAATTTATTAGAGCAAAACGGATCTGCTCACAACATTCAACATATTGTATGAATCAAGATGATCTCACACTAAGATTCAAGCAAAGAGGTTATAAGGAAGGAACCATTGCAGTTGCAAAAGGTCAGGTTCAAAATATGGAACGTACCGATGGTGACTGAATTTCATAAACTTAATAATGCCTTACTATGTATAGGCAATTCAGTTCCTGTATCTCAGCTCAAATGAATTATTTCCTTACTTAAAGCAATTTGCTCACCCAGTATTTCTGCTAGAGTACCTTGTAGGGAATTTTTAAAATCAGTCAACTCATAACACTCCCAAAACATATATTTCCATTTACCTGTTTCTTCTCCATCACACCTCCAACATTTGCTATCTATGCAAACACTACAGAGTCTTATAAATGATAACAAGAGCTCATAAGGAGAAAGTCTGATTTAATTTTAGTATAGTAATGACCTGTATGGCTTCTGTTTGAAGTACAAGTGATATACTGAAGCAAAAGAAAGGTGTTTTTGGTTTAGCAGTCTCCCTTTTACTCTTTTCTTCACTCCCTTCTTCTCGTTCACCTTATTTTTTGCTTTGCCCTATCCCACTTCCTTTTTCACCCCATTGCCTTGCATATTACAAATTGAAAGCTGTAGGTATTTTTCCATGTCTTATACCAGAAGGTGTCTCTCCCCTCCATGGGTGGTATAAGTTATTATCACTATTAGAAAGTGACTGTGTGTTCTTTTTGCTTCTTGATATCATTTGTCAGGTAGTTTTTTTTTTTTGTAGGACATCTGGTAGATCTGGATATCAAGTCCATTTGCTCCCAGGTGTGTTGCACTGCTTTTGTAACACTGGGTAGTCTCTTTAATGATATTGTTGATCTTCATTCTTGTAACTATAGGGTTTGACCAGATGAGCACCGATGCTTTTACATTTTCAGCTTTAAGCTATAATTGGTAAGCCTTTTTTTTGGTGTCAATTTTCATCAGTAAATTAGCAAAATAAGTATCACTCACATTAGTTTTCTGCCTATTTTTCTCACAAAATGATTATTCTAGTTTGCCCTTAATATCATGAGTTTTTGGAGTTTAAGAGGAATTTCATTACAGTGGATCTGGGTCTTTAATCTTTGGTTAGACTACTGTACAGAGATTTAATATTTGCATAGATTCAATCAAGCTTTGGACCTGATGGCCTTCAAGAGTTCTGATTGCTATAACCCCATGCTGACATTTCTTTTACTTCATCACTGTTTCTATTTCTGTCTATATATAATGTGTTTTTGTGTGATCTTGGAGTTAGTATATTTAAGTTAAAGGGCATTGGGTGCAGGTGCAAAAACACTTATTTTTGTTAAGTTCATCTTTTGTTCAGTTATTTTCAGTGGAACAAACTTCAAGGAATGTGCAAATTGATACTGTGCCATGTACACATATATCTGTTTACCTTTCGATATATAGATAACATATATAATGCTATCTATCTATCTATCTATCTATCTATCTATCTATCTATCTATCTATCTATCTGTGTATCACCTGAATACAAACACATATATATATGTGTGTGTGTGTGTGTGTGTGTGTGTGTGTGTGTGTGTGTGTGTGTGTGTGTGTGTGTATATATAGTTTAATCTTATAGTCTAGGAAGATATCATATCTGAAGAACCAGTAAGAAACAAAATTTAAAACCAATGCCCAAAACTTTTGTAAAATCAGGTAGTTGAATTAATTTCTGAGTTAAACAAATTGGGCAATTTCTTCCTTCCTTCCTTTTGTTCAATGAATCCATAGAACATAAATGATGACATCATGATCTTTTTTGTAAGTCATCCTACTTGCCCAGAAATATCTGACTCTGTAGTGTTGAAAATGATCTGCACTTTATGCTTTAATATGTCAACATCTGCTTCTGAAAGTGCCAAGTTCAGCATGTTCAGGCTTAGTGTATACTAGAGCTCCTGGCCAGGGGGCTCCCACGTAAGCTTACTTTTCTTCTTTAAGAATACACTCTGTGTGCATTACATTTATTCTTTAAAGACACATGCAGAATGTGTCCTTAGTAGTGTTTGTACATGTGCCCTTAGTACTCTTGTGAATTTTAGATTTAGTAATGCCATTGTTTTGGACAAACGGTAAGAATGGAATTGGTTAGAAAAGGTGTGTGTGTGTGTGTGTGTGTGTGTGTGTGTGTGTGTGTGTGTGTGTGTGTGTGTAGGTGTGTGCACCTAGAGCCTGAATCCTCTATACCAACTGCTGTGTGTGTGTGTGTGTGTGTGTGTGTGTGTGTGTGTGTGTGTGTGTGTGTGTGTGTGTGTGTGAGCCTAGAGCCTGAATCCTCTATACCAACTGCCAAACTATTATTTTTAAGGACTGTTGAACTTGTGGTGCATTTTCAAGGAATGTTGAGCTTCTGTACATTTTCATGGAATGTTGAGCTGTACATTTTCCAGGAATTTTGTGCTTCTGTGTATTTTCAAAGACTGTTGAGCTTCTGTGCCTTTTCAAGGAATGTTGACTTTCAAGGGAAGAGAATCATGGTAAGCCTGTTTTCAATGTGCAACTGGTGCAAATGGCAATCATTAGTGTTTGTGCTACATCCTTTAAACACAATGTTAGTAGCATAGCAGGTAGAATACTCGCCTGTGGTGTAGAAGGCTGTGAGTTTATAGAAGGCTGTGAGTTCTACTCACACACCATGTAGAGGGAGTGCTTATATTGTAATGACTCCTTTAAGGGCAGATGGGGTGTTGCATTCCTGAGTGTGTTTTCCTTTGGATAAGATACCTAGCAACTATGAACCTGGTGCAATGTTACCAGCTTGCTATTTCTTTTAAATGTAACATGGGCAGTTTATTCTTCAAGGGCAGCAGACACTGAATTTGCACATGAAACACTGAAATGTAAAGTTATTTGCCAGAAGCAACCTCTTCATTAGTTATAGATCTCTTTAATATGGAATTATTCAGATGACTTTTACTTCTGCAAAGATTGTATATATTGACTGGTACTGGTGGATTGTAATGATAGAAGTTTGATTGACCTTTTGTGGTTGAAATGTTCTGTAATGGGTAGTTTTGTCCTTATTTATTCATATGTTTTGTTTCATTGCTTACTGGAAAAATGTTCAAACCTACAAACTTAAAACACACTCAGCAAGTGCTGTTGTATTATTTTATTTTATTTTATTTTTTATTTTACATTTGTTTACTGGGATGGTACACGGGGATGAAAAAAGCCCATTTTCAGTGGAGGTCCAGGGAGAAAAGCTCCACATTAAGAAGAACAAACAATAAAGTTACAATAAAACGCAGCATAGGTGCATGTCTATAAACATAAAATTTCTAGTAAGCGAATCAAGTATATTTACAACTTATGGAGGATCAGGAATGTAATACGTAGGTTATTTGGTAGTATGTCAATAACAAAATTTTCAATGTACAATTTGTGGAAGAGTTTCCATCTTAAATAAGCATAGTTAGAATTTTGATGAGTAGGTAAAAAAAGATTTGACTAGACAGGGAGTGAAACATTTTCCTTCCATTTGAGTTTAGCAGATAGGTGGCAAGGTAAAAGCTTGTGAACAATATTAGTAATACAGAAAGAAGAGGAGGTGTGCAATATGAACTGATAGGGTGGAAAAAATGGTAGGGTGACTCTAAGTGTAAGACATTATGAGCCTAGAGTTCTACAGCAGCAGAGTCTTATTAAAAGACTAGAAATAGAACCGTGGAGCAGGTGTAGTGAAACTATCCAGTCATTACTGGCAACTAGACAAGCTTATAGAGTAATATAGTAATGTAGTCTGGTGATAGACAAAAAAGTATTTTAGAACAGGTGTAGTAAAACTGTGGAAGTGTGTTGGAAAATGTAGAGGGTGAAAGGGGAGGGGGGGTATAATAGTGGAACAGAGGGTGGGATAGTGAGAGGACAGAGAGGGTGAAAAGCTATTAGAGAAATTAATAAAAGCTAGGGTTTGAGAAGGAGGGTGAAAAAACAAGGAATATAATTTAATACAATCAAGATGGTGCATCAAAGAACACATGCATGTAGGCTTGGTCCAAAAAATATGTGGTTTGAAAACAGCCCAAAGGTTAAAACATTGTTATTTTACATAACTGGCTGTACTGAACCAGACAGTGTGTGTTTAGGGGGTGGGGTGGGGGCTGAGGGGGGTGGGACTATACCACTGCTTACAAGGAATATGCATGGCAAATAGTTTGAATACCTCAGCCCCCTCCCCCACTAAGGCTGAGTAAGCATATAATCTTTAAAAGCACTTCACAGGTGAGGAAAGTAACTGATTTTTTTCACTTTAGTTGATCTTTATTACTGATTTATTAATTAGTTTAATAATTATACATTATAATATAAAGACATTGATTCTCTGATCTAGTCATTTTGAAAAATGTACCTACTTAATGAAATAAAGTTTAAAGTGTACATTCAATCCCTCACACTGTTCCTTTTTATTATGTATTAGCTTTTTAAATTTTTCTTATTCTTTTTGAAACTTGCCTAAGAAGTATTAACCCCATATTCCTTGGTGGTAGATTAATTTCTCCTGACCCTCATCATTTTGAGAGAAAGCAAGATCTGGGCATCATGGGCATCTTCCATTGGACATAGTTGTTTTTTATATATATGTGAAATGTCCACTCTGCTGGATCCAGTGAAAGTGCATGCTTCAATATACCCCCCCAGTTTCCAGTTACAACACTTGTGCACCCATTGGGAAATTCACTCTTTGATTCCCAAGTTACGTGACCTGATATTCTTGTCCTTCCTTAGATAGAGTTCTTGCAGCAGGACTCTATAAACACCTGCCCCCCCCCCCCACCTGTTGGTGAGCCTGCGTCAGCCACTCCCATCATTCCCTGGATGACTTCTCAAGCACCTAAATTGATAATAAACCTAGATTATCTGGGGCATATTCAGAGCTGTAGGTCTCTAAGTCACAACCCCCTAATTTTTAGATATTTTAATCACTTTTTTATATACACACCCTGAAACTGTTGTTCCATCTATATAGGACAGTCATCACCCTTTTTCATTTAACCTGCCTGGAGCCTATGAAATTGTTTCATTTCTGCCTTGGCGGGACTTGGACAGTGGGATCAATTCTGTAATAGTCTACTATGATTGCTAAACAAACTTTTTCACATCCCCTCCTGGAGGTTAAACTGTTGAAACTGGGCCATTGTACTGGTCACCAAAAACCTTTTGTGTAGTTTGATTTATGCTTCAGTAGTCCATTTAATAAACACTGAATTAAGTGATGCACCCAATTCCATTTCTCCATCCATATGTTCATTCATTCATTAATTCATCCATTTTCTACATGGCTTGTTCTAATGAGAGACAAGATGTTAGCAAGCTTAAAAGCTTAGAGCAGATTCCTCTATTCCTATAAGTAGTCTTCATTTAATCCTGTGGGATTCCTGACATTTCTAGGCAAAGTGAGTAAAATAATTATTCCACTATGTCCACAGTTCACCCTGAGTCCTCCATTCAGTGGGTCATACCTGGCATACCACCCATAGGAGATGTCTGTGGGGGTATCTTCTCAGGATGCTCCAGTCAACTTAACTGACTCCTTACAACCTTGAACTGTACTCTCATATCCTTCCAGATTACCAAGCTCCTCACTCTGTTATAAACATTGATCCATCTACCCTTCGAAGGAACAACATCTGCCTCTTGCATCTGTGATACTCTCATTTTGGTTACTACTCAAGATGTTGACCATAGGTGAGGATCAGGACACAGACTGACCAGTAAATTGTAAAAATCATCTTATAACTCATGTCTTGATTTACCTCTCAAATCTTCTACATTGCTTGCAGTATTGCCAACACTACACCTATTTGTTGGTCAATCTTCTTAATCTGTCTGCTTTCTTTGATGAAGAAGGGTCCAGGATACTTCAATGTAGATATTCCTATCTCACTCTACAGAGAGCAATTAACTCTTTTCATGTGAGCCACGAACTCTGATTTTGACATGTTGATTTTCATCCCATTTGGTTCACACTCATTGGTAAACTAATCCAGTGTCTACTGAAGAACAGAGTCACTTGAGACTAAAAGTATAGCATATATTGCTAACAAAAAAGTTAAAATCTTCATGACCTCTAACAAGATACTCTTCAAATACTGATTGTGTCTTGATACCCTTTTCTTGAAAATCGCGAGCAGGATTGGAGATAAGATACATCCTTAGTATCATTCTATGCCTGCAATCATAATATATGATGTTAAACAGAGAATGCTGACACCATTTTCACTGCTCATATGCAAGGACCAAATGGCATGCAGCAGCAGTTTGGGGTCCCTGTACTATTGTAACCTTTCCCTCAATGCATGCTGGGTTACCTAGACATATATTCAATGCAGGTCCACAAAACACAGGTAAACAAATCTAACAGACTCTCATGTCCCTCCAGTATGTGTAGACAGACAAAAGTGATGATTCCTGCTTCCATAGCCAGGGCAAAATCGGCCGTATATGTGTTTTTCTAATGCGTTTGCTGTGCTTGTGCCCTAATATGATATGTGATGCGCTCTGTAGCTATCAGCAGAAGGCGAATATCAGGACAAAAGCCATGCAACTTCAACACAGTGACAATTAGCAGGAATTCTTCCCGTGTCATCCATTCTTGAGTGATCTTCCAGTTTATGATGTTGACTCCTGAAATATTTAAATTGAAGGACATACGATTCTATTTCTATAATGTCAGTGAGGCAGCAGAACAAATTATAATGAAGTGATTTTGGTATTTATGCGTTTATGCATTTATGGAAGTATTTTTCCTTTGTAAGTCAAATAACAGGTCTAGGGGTAAAATGGATATAACATTTAGTTATAGAATAGATGACTATAGCACCAGCTCCTACCTGGCTGGCTTGACATCTGTAGGAAGCAATACAGCATAGTGGATAAAATATTGAAGTCTTGAGTTTGAAAACCACCATCTTCCATTACATCTTTTGTGTCCTGAGCAAGTTATTTAACTTTCTTAATGCTCTTGTGCTCTTTGTTTTGCAACAAGAAAATAAATTGAATGTATCCATGGGACTATCAATCACGAATATGTTGAACTTTATGATACCTTAGTTTATTGTGAAGAAACATAGCTAACTGTTATTCTTGGGCTTGAAAGAGTCCCTATTAGCCTTCCAAATGCAAGGTTTTAAGCTACACATTGTTTACCTCTTGGCATGTGATTTAACCATTGTGTCATATAGTACACAGATTAGTGCAGATAAATAAAAATGAATGATAGCAATAGGGTTCATAGGTTCACAGATGTTTACTAGGCAAACGGCCACAAGGGCCTTTTTAAGCCTAGCCATGCATCTCAAATCTCTAACAGGTGCTGATACCCTTGATTAGTGTAAGCAGGGGTTGGGGAGATGAACCATTTATAAGCATGGGCCTGGGAGATGAACCATTTACAGGTTTCCTGTGTCCATTAGAGACATAAATGCCAAACCAGGTATGACTTTCTTTTCCCCATCCAATTGTCCAAGTTGCACTTGAATTGGGTAAGGGAGGAACTTTGCTTCACATGGATGAGGAGCCTGTTCCATAGATGGGGTAGTCTCTGGGATACATACCTGTCTCTCCAACTGGTCCTATTTATATTACAGGCAAGGTTTATGTCTTTAGAATGGGTAATTCTGGTGATTTTTTTTTTTGTGGATATGCAGGAGGCCCATTAGAGTGGGGACTGACAATGCCCTGTATGCCAAGCATAGATCTCCCCTCAAAAGACTGTAGGAGACAGAATACAGGGATAGGTCCTTGAGGTGGTCTGCATAGGACATTTTACTTATGCTCTGTATTCTTTTAGTGAAGAACCTCTGTGGATGTTCCAAAAATTGGATATGCCTGGTTAGGTACATACCAAAGGGGGGGATTGTACTCAATGATAGGTCTGATGAATGCCGAATACAGTGGAACAATGACTTCAATGGACTTAGATGCCATACCTTTGTTTATAGGTTGTTCAAGATATAGTGATTTCCTCATTACTGTAGACATGTGATGGTCAAAGGCTATATTACTATCTATGTGTGTTCCTAAGTCCCTGACTACTGGGTCAGCTCTAATGGGTGTGTTGTCAATATGAAAGCTAACAGGGATGGATGACTTTCCAAAGGATACTAAGAATAACTGAGATCATACCATAGATAATTTGAGGGGACTTATGCATTGGATAAAGTATTAGGAGCTGCCTCTGTCCATTAGTAGTACATGGAGCAGTTCTGGGG
The DNA here is from genome assembly GCF_019279795.1 of Protopterus annectens. NCBI lineage: Eukaryota > Metazoa > Chordata > Ceratodontiformes > Protopteridae > Protopterus > Protopterus annectens. The sequence continues at coordinate 1,057,744,600 of NC_056744.1, read as the reverse complement.
TAATTTTTTTGCTTCCCATTTATAGATCCAAGTTGTGCTTGAAAATGGACAGGGATGAACTTTGTTTTATGTGACTCAGGAGTTTGTTCCACAGAAGTGATATCTTTTAAGAAATAAACCTGCCCCTCCAAACCATTCTGGTAATTTTGCAGAAGAGGCTTGGATCCCTAGACTGAGTATTCCAGATGCCATTTGACTTGCTGGTGGGCAATAAATCCATCAGCAATGAGTTGGAGGATGCCATGTATGCCAGACACAGGTCACCTCTTATCAGTCTGTAGGACAGCACATATAATGACAGGGCTTTGAGTTAGTCCATGTAGGATGTGTTTGATTAGTATTATTAAAAGAAAAGAAATACATTTTAGTCCATGTAGGATATGTTTAGTATCATTGTAAGCTAAGAAATAACATAACTAGCATTGTATTTTTTTCTGCCCCAATAGCTGATCATTAAATCCTCAGTTCAGGTCTCAGTGTCTGCACCTGTAAGTCCCTTCCCTGTTGACCTATGGTATCCCTTTGCCAAGAGAAGCCTCTTCCTCCTCCTACCCATGCAGGTTCTACTGCTCAGAGTCCCTGCTGGGTTTGTGAGTTAGTAGACTTGGCAGATAAGCTGCCATCCTTCTGATGAAGGATGTTTTCTACTGGCCTACCCCCCCCCCATCTATGCTGACAGCTGTAGACTGGGATGGGCAATGGGAGTATATGCTGATCATGAGTCCAGCCCCTGGCCATAGAGTGAACATGCCTACCCAGCTCCCTTTGCTCCCCTAACCAATGTCCATACTACCTAGTCACAGCCTCCACTACAGCTTGAAGAGTAATGTTCAGCAATGCCCTTCCTCTCCAGGGTAAGCATGCCCATACTTCCTGCCCAACTGTCAGGTTGACAAGCCATTACTCAAACTTGCGTCACCTGGGCCATAGTCATTGATTTATCCTTCTATACCACCAGAGCAACTTGATACTGTATTTTGCAAGATAAATGAAAGGTTGGCTTTGCAGATGATGTACAATATGCTTAATACAAAATATTGCAATATTGGAGAGCTAGTTTATTTGTCTATGATTTGTATACGTAATTTGATAACAGGGCAGCAGTACACAGACAGCTAAAAAAGGTAGGTATTACAATGAAAGCTTTAAGATTAGGTTGTAAATTAGTTGTATAGAAAATAAGCTGAAAAAGACACAAATGATTTGTGTTTTATTATAATATAACTTACATTTAAAATCACTTCAGGGGTTTCAAATTTGGCCATACTGCATATAAATCAGTTTTTATTGGTATAAATAACTTTAGAAGGAAAATAATGAAATGTAAAAAAATTCAATTCATTTGTATTTATTGATTTATTTGTGCATTACAGTTTGATGTTTGACACCCTGTATTCAAAACTAGAAGTGAAAACATTTCTCATTATTAGATTTCATGGAAAATATCAGTTAAATGAAAGATGGATAAAAGAAAGTAACTTGTCACTATAAACATCTTTTAACAGATTTAATATGATAATGCTAATTACTTTGAACACAAATAGGTTGACAATTTGTGGTTGCTGACTTTTCTTCATTGTAAGGCTATGGCAAAATATATTTTATTGTATTCTAGTAGGTCAGCAAGAACTTGCTGTTATTAGTGATACATAACAAACCCAGCACTGACCTAGGTGCTATTGGAAAAACACAGTGTTATTAAAAGAAAACATGTTTGCCACAGACAATATTTATTTATCTCTAACATGCCTGCCAAGCTTGTGTGTTCTTTGGAGGAGGAATGGTATCCCTTATCCAAATATTGTGGAAACATTTGTGAACTGTGAAGTAACTGTGAAGATGAAAGATAAACTAACATTTTCTGGATGACTGTTTTCTGTGTAATAAACAACTTGCTTATTCAGAAATATATTCTTGATAGACAGGAACTGTTTTAATTAACAGCAAGGCTCATCAGTTTAAGGTTACTGCTGAGAAGTTTATGTCCATTATTTGCTGTTTCAAATACTGTACCAAACAAGAAAAGAAAAACAGGCAGTTTGATTTGAAATTGAAAATAATTAACTTTAAGATCACTACTTGTCTGAATATGAATTATTTGAAGAATATGGGTAACATAACATCAGAGATGACATGGGAGGCAGCATGTGACATGCAAAATTGAATATGAAGAAGTTATTTTGACACAAAGCAGCAAATGTAATTTATTGTACTTTAGATAAGTGAAAAGTAGAACAGAAAGTGCTGTTTTAATGTTAGATGCTGAACTAAGTTTGTTAAGCTTTCTTTGGCACTGTTATGCTTCATAGTAGGAAGCTTAAACGCTGTAACAAACTTCAGACTGTCATGTTTTTTGTTGGTGGCAACATCGAGTGCTTCATAATTTTTAAAGCTGTTAGAAGATCAAGGATATATTGCTTCTATGTGCTGTCTGTGGGATAGTGCTTTACAGATTTAAAATACTCTGCACTTCCAAATTATTTTCATTTTTCTGTATCTTACATGATCATGTTAGAGCAGGCAATGTTCTATTCTACAAAGAATTGTGAAACACACTAACAGTGTTTCAAATTTTATAGTTGTAACAGACTTAGCACTCCTAAACATTTTTTTTCTGTTTATGCAACTGATAATACGTGGACAAGGTAAAGCCACATATAAAGAATTGTGAACACGTTTCTTTGATCATAACAAAGTAGTTAGAGAGGCTCTAAATGGATGTCAGTCTTCACCATTCAAGCTTTGCTTCAGCCTGCTCTGAAGGTGATTTTTTTGGCATCCATTTCATAAACATGTAACAACTTAGTTTTGACCAGAGACTTGATCATAATCCTTTGTATCTTGTTCTACTTTTTGAACTGTATGAGCTTCATTGCTTGTTTTCTTGTGTTATTATTGCTGAAATTACTGATATTATCACTGCATTCACATATTACACTTGCATTTTGTCTTTCTGATTTCTAACTTTTATATGAAAAAGTAATGCATACTGTGAAAATGGGACCAGTAAAGCCACAAAAAAAAAAAAAAAAAAAAATCATAAGATCAATATACAGCTAAATAAAACTTCAGATTGATACTCCACCAGTTTTTTTCCCATAATCTTTATTAATTTTATTAATTAATACAAAATGCAGAAAGAAAACCAAAAACATCAGTTTAACTAAAGGTTAAAATTGAGAGGTAAAAACATTAATTGGAGAAACAATAAGCTTATAATCATCAAACTAAACAACAATCAACTATATACACCAATATTTACAAACGTGCTAGTTACCTGAAAAAATGGAGTATATCCATTACTTTGGCTCGAAGGATGATTTATAAATTGGGACAGAAAGGAATTATTAGCCCTAACAAGAAAGAACTTAGATTAAGAAAAGCTGGTGGGCGAGGAGACCCAAGATCCTTAAGAAAGGTCTAGATTAAGAGTAATAAATGCAAAGGGGTTATTGTAAAATATGATCCAGTAGTATATTCCAGTATTCAATTAAACATTAATAAGCTTTTTGATTAAACATTAAAAGTTTATGAACTGTTAAGTATTTAATTCCAATTTATTTAAACACACTCCAAATAAGTGATGTTCAATCTGTCCAATTTAATGTAATATACAGTTTAATTAGGGTAAATAGTGTGACTAGAATGCGAGTTTGTAACTTAGTTAAACCAGGCGGAGGTATGTATAACACAGTAAATTCCCATGAAAGGGTAGATTTTTCATATCCATCTTTTGTAGTCTAACTCTTAGTAAATACCAAAGTTTATAGGAACATTTGCAACTCCAAAGAGTATGCAGGAGATCAGCTTTTTGTAGCTCACACTATGGGTGAAAAGGGGAAAGTGAAAGATTAAATTTATTTAGAATGGTAGGAATGAGACATGCATAATTAATAATCATAAGTTGTGCATAGCGAGTTTTTTTTTTTTTAAAGGAATTATTTTAGAGGTCAATTGCACAGATTGTTTTATTTGGTTTATTGAGACTGCTGGGTTTAATGTGATCCAGTATTTTGAAAAAAGGATTTTGTTCTGATGTCTAAGTGACACAGTTATCTTATACGTACTTGAAATCATTTTCTTCTTCATTAACATTAAATTCCAGGGAGGTTTATAATCAGTTATGTCTTTATCATCTACGCTCAAACGGGTTGACTATAAAATTTCAAAATACTGATATCTGAAATATCAGTATTTCAAAATTATAACCACGAACCGCCAAAATGCCAAAACTAAAGAATCCCGAAACCAAGAAACACGAACTCAGCACGCTCCGTTCCTTAAGCAAGAATCACTGCACTTTTACTGACAATCAGCTGTGTAGAACAAGCTCCGTACCTTAAGCAAGAATCACTGAGCTGTTAATGACAATCAGCTGTGTACAACAAGCTCCGTACCTTGTACCACACTGAATATGGCGTCAATAACCTATCCACCGCCGGGAACAATTGGTGGGATTTACAAATGTATTGAGTCGCAAAAGGGATGCAGTGTGTTAATAATAGATGGTTACATTTACCATCTAGAGAAAAAATCAGATGTGAGAAATTACTGGTGTTGTAAATGGAAGACGTCCATGCTTTGTAAAGGTAGGATCATCACAAAGTTAGTTAGCAATGGCGAATAATTGTACAGGACAGCACCTCACAGTCACACAGGAGACCCTTCACAAATAGACCACTATAGCATGTCTGCAGAATTAAAACATAGAGCAATTGTGTCTAGAGATCCACCTTGTCTATTAGTGGAAGATGCTCTGGGTTCTACATCAGTAGATGTGATAGCCGACATGCCAAGCAGAAGAGCATTACTGCAAACTATAGGTAGAGTTAGGTGTAGCATGAAAGAAAAGCCAGGTACATGCAGTCTAACATTAGAAACATTGAAAGTGTGTGATTTTCCTCTAAAAGATGGTAACTTCATTTACTGATGTGTAGATGATCCTACCAACCAGAATACATTGATAGTGTTTACAAATGAGCAAAACATACAGGATTTAAGCAGTGCTACAATTTGCCTTATGGATGGCACATTTTTTTACAAGGGTGCCATTTGCAGACAGCTATATACAATTCATGCTTTCCTGCAGTGTGGACATTACTCAAAGTGTGTACCTTTCATATATTGCCTAATGAGCAAGAAGCCTTTGAAAGTGTACAACTCCATGTGGGAATGTATATTTATGCTCATGGAAGAACAAGAGCGTGATACGCAACTTAAGTTTATTCTATGCGATTTTGAGATCTCAGCAATGAAGAGTACTGCAAGTAATTTTAGTTCTGTGAAGGTGAAAGGTTGTCTGTTTCACTTCGCTAGGAACCTGTGGAGAATGGTTCAGCAGTTGGGACTAACTCACCTGTACAACACTAATATGGGGTTCCAAAATGCAGTGAAATGTCTTGTTGCTTTGGCATTCTTGCCAGAAGAAGACGTTACTGATGCTTACTCTCAGTTAAAAGCTACATTTCCTGCTGAAGGTAAAGCATTAGCAAAATACTTTGGTGATTGGTATGTTGTTGGATGGAAACGTCACTTTAGTACAAGATCTGCATGTATATCATGGTTCCCTTCTCTCTTTCCAGCTAGATTTTGGAATGTGTATGAGCTTAATGAGATTGGGTTACCTCGTACACAAAACACAGTGGAGGCATGGCACTGTAGAATTAAATGTCTTTTAGGAGATAAGGCAACCAAACTGGCTGTTCTAATGGAAACTTTAGCTAAGGAGCAAGACAGAGTGAATTAATTGAGAGTGCGTCTCACTACTGGAAGCCTACCCAGTCCAAAAAGAAGTCAGCTTGTGATTTGTCAAAGGAATTTTGACACTGTGTTGTCTAACAGACACGAATATAGCACTCTGAACTTTCTTAAAGCAACTGTGCGGCTACTGAAGCTTTGAGCATAATGGAGGGGAAGTTTTCAAATGTCTACATCTGTATTTATTTCGGCAAAGGTCTATGACATTAAATAATCCCACTCTGAGGGTGTAATTTAATGGTGGAGGGTTTTAAACTGAAACTAATAAAGGCAAATGCAACCTTTTTGTGATTTCAAGTCTTCGATATTTCATACTTCGTTCAAATAAGCTTTTGGCATTTTGGCGGTTCGTGATTATAATTTCGAAATACTGATATTCGAGATATCAGTATTTCGAAATTATATAGTGAACCCACTCAAACACAGTTCCCAAATTTGCCTCAATATGATGGTATAGCTCTTAGGAAGATTTAGTGCAGATCTCATCTCTGATGTAGCAAGATCCTGGAAGGGGTAGAATTCAAAAATCCATTTCTCCTTTAAGAGGGGGAAATTATTTAAATTTAGCATTGAACTATTAAGTTTTAAATTTGGGTTGAGGTGTATCGGTTGTATCGTTGCAAAGGCAGTGGATAAGTTTAATGAGTCAAACAGTTTTTGCAAGTTAATAATATTATTCTTTATTGAGGTGTGCAGCTTAGAGCTTTTCAAACTTGATTTGTTGAGGAAGGGGGGGCCTTGGGATTGACATTAAGAGATATGGCTTAGTTATGATTTAGTTCTATCCAATAAGGGGACCAGGGATTCCTGGTAGAACCATAATCAGCAATTGTTGTTAATCTGCTACTATTAATTATATCATAGTATAATCTAAAGTCAGGAAGCTGTAATCCCCCTTTATTTCCAGGACATATCAACTTTTGATATGAAATTCTAACTGATTTAGGAGACCATATGAATTTAGCAAGAGTAGACTGTAGCCTATTAGAATTTACTATTACCTGAAAGGCCATGAAGGCATATAGTAGCCTTGGTAAAATATTCATCTTAACAATTGCTACTTTGGATAGAAAAGGTAGCTGAAGCTTATTCCATCTATTACAATCTTGTTGTATATTTTGCCAGAGATTTATAACATCATTTTGGTAAAGTTTCATAGTTTCATAGTTTAGTACTAGGCTATCTGCCCTGGGGCATTTGTAAGCCTAGCCATAGTGATGTGGCTTTCGCCACCCCATGAAATGGTACAAAAAATGCACAGAATAGATTTAGAATACTGTGCCTCTGACTAGTAGTGACACAGTGAAGGTCCCCTTATATAATAGAATTAGTTTACTGTGCCCCTGTTTAGTAGTGACACAGATGTGACCCCTGGGGTAAACTTACGATCTCCCATCCACTCATCAAGATTTCTCTTGAAGAGAGTCAGTGAGGGGCTCTGCCTAACATGAACTGGGATCATGTTCCAGAGCATGGGAAGCCTCTGGGTTATGAATCTATCCCTCCAGCATGTCCTATTCATACTTGTGCCGAGGTTTAAGTCTTTAGCTGTCGTGGTTCTGACGGATTTGGATTTTTTGAGGTGGAGCATGTCCATCAGTTCCTGATTGGACATGGCCTTGTACGTCAGGCAGAGATCACCTCTGAGTAGGCGGTATGCTACTGAATAGAGCTGGAGTTTCTTTAGTCTGGCAGAATAAGACATATGTTGGAGACCCTTGATCCTCTTGGTGAGGTACTTTTGCAGTCTCTCCAGCTGTTGCAAATGCCGGGTGAGGTACATACCAAATGGGGCATTGTACTCAATCATGGGTCTGATGAGGGAGGAGTATAGGGGTACAATGACATCCTTGGATCTGGATGTGAATCCCTTCATGATAAGGTGTGCAAGGTAGAATGTTTTTCTAACCACTTTGGCAACGTGGGTGTCAAATGAGAGGTCGCTGTTGACTTGGGTCCCTAGGTCTCTGATTACTTTTTCCATACTCAGTGGGTTGCTGTCTATGTGATAATTTGTGGGTACTTTGTTTTTCCCAAAGGGGATGACTATACATTTTTTGGCATTTAGTTTAAGGCCATGACTCCGGCACCAGTTGTCCGTTTCTGTGAGGCCTTTTTGTAGGATGTATGTGTCCGCTGGTATATCGACTATGGCGCCTAGTTTTCAGTCATCTGCAAACTTTGTCAGCCACAACCCTCCCATGTTTGCTTTAACATCTGAGAAATAAATGCCGAACAAGAGGGGTCCCAGGACATATCCCTGTGGGACACCACTTGTGACTGGCTTTGAGTCTGACATTGCTCCAACGATTTTAACTTTATGGGTTCTGTCCTTTAGCCAGTTTGCAACCCATCTAGTGACATAAGGGTTTACGTTTAAGATGCTGAGCTTATCTATGATGCCTGAGTGGGGTATTGTGTCGAAGGCCTTAGCCAAGTCCAGGTAGGCTGTATGGACTGCTTTGCCCTCATCAATGGCTCTAGTGACTGTTTCAAAAAAGTCAACCAGGTTCAAAAGGCAGGATCTGCCCTTTACAAAGCCAAACTGGGTGGGGTCAAGTGTCTGTAGGTCCCCAATGTCTCTGTTTATGAGTTCCATAATGATTCTTTCCATAGCTTTGCAGACCAGGCTGGTTAAGCTTATGGGGCGGTAGTTTCCAGGGTCTGTAGAGGTACCCCCTTTGTGGAGTGGGACCACTGCTGCTGTACGCCAGTGTTCAGGTACATATCCTGTAGTAAGGCTAAGGTTAAATAGCATTTTTATGTGCGGGTTTAGCTCCTCTTGGAGCTCACGTAGCACACAACCCGGGATACCGTCAGGTCCCATTGATGCTGTGTTTTTAGCTTTGTTGAGGGTGGCTCTCACTTGGACATCTGAGATGACAGGGAAATTACATTCAGCTGGGATAAGTATTTCTTCTTCTGGGGGTGAGGGAGGGGAGAAATTTGCACTGAACCTGTCAGCCAGAATGTTGGCAATATCTGTGGGTTCAGTGTATTTTTTGTTGTTGTGAACTAACTCTGAGCATATCTGAGGGTTTCCGCCCAGGTTTCTAACATAGCTGAAGAAGGCTTTGTGGTTATCTTTAGCGTCCTTAGCGATTTTTCCCTCAAAGTTGGCCTTGGAAGTTTTTATGAGAGAACGTAGTTTTCTGCTAGTGTTGATCAGAGATGTCTTCTCTTTATGGGATTTTGCTCTGTCGTGCAGTAGCTTCCTTCTTTTGTTATACAATTTGTTAATGGCTGAGGTCCAACAGACAGGACGCTTGCCTTTGGTGGAGAGGGACTTGGATTTATTTGGGATCGCATGATCCATGCATTCTTGGAGATGTCCATAGAAAGCATTTGTGAAGGATTCGGCATTGTGGGATGTGGTATCCACTGGCCCAGTGGGCTTAAAGGGTACCATCTCAGTCTTAAGAAGAGTGAAGTCTGCTTTTGAGAAGTTTTTCACTGTGGTCTTTTGTGCTGGGGGTGGAGGTGGGATATGTATATCCATGGTGATTAGTTTGTGGTCAGATCTCACTAGTGAGGGGTATACCTCCGGTGTGGAGCATTTTGTCCCCATGTTTATGATGATCAGGTCTAGTATATTATCTCCCCTAGTGGGAGAGGTGACTAGTTGTTCCAGTGCATTTGAATTTATGAATTCCAGGAACCTTTGGGCTAGGGTGTTAGGGCTAGAATAATGTACCCAATCTATGTTTGGGTAGTTGAAGTCTCCCAGTATGATGGTATTTTGTGATGCATTCATATCCTCCAATGTCTTCAGGAAGGCTGAGTGGGGTTCCTGAGACTGGGAGGGTGGTCTGTAACATGCTACCAGTTGTATAGCAGTTTTGCCTATGGTTAGTTGCACCTGTATGGTCTCCGATGCTTCATGTGTTGCTACTAACCTGGAGGTGTGGATGTCCTTGATGAATATGGACACTCCCTCTCCCTTTGTGGTTCAGCCCGGGTTTTGGGGCCGAAAAGCATGATACAAGGTATAGCCTGGTAGTGCTGGGGTGCTCTCAGGAGCCTTGAACCAGGTTTCAGTTACTGCACAGACGTCGATGTTCTCCATACTGAGGAGTGCATTGAGAGCCTGCATCTTGAGATTTAGACTTCTGGTGTTGAGCAGCATTACCCTTAGTTTTTTTCCATTTTTGTTTTCTAAGGAGGTGGGTTTGTCTTTTGAGCCTTGCCTAAAAAAGGCACTATGGGGGTGGCAAGAGCCTTAGCCAATATCCGGAAGCCCAGTGGTGACAGGTGTAAGCCGTCCCTTGCGAAGCAGCGTGGCTTGTCCAACATGTCATCCCAGGCAGACAGACATTGGATCCCCTTAGAATGACACCAGTACTTGAGCCAATTATTAAAGCTGATCATCTTGTCTTTGTATTGTGGCATCATTCTTGGTGAGGGCAAGATGCTGCTCATGGTCAGAGTCATACCAGCCTGGGCTACATAATCAGAGAGCTCCTCTATGTCTCTATTCATGTAGTCCAGGGAGGTACGTTTCAGGTCATTCACACCAGCATGGACAATGATGGAGTCATACTTGTACTTGCTTTGGAGTGACCTGAGTGCATGTGTTATGTGGCGGATCCTAGCTCCTGATAGGCAGCTCACAGTCACCCTCTCCTTGTTCAGCCTGGTAAGCGGGACATCAGTGTGTCTGACTATAGAGTCACCTATTACTAGTGTATCAGGCATGGTGTTTGGCCTTAAGGGCTGTGATTGATTGACACACTGATTTATTGAAGTATGTGTTGCATGTGTTTTGTTTTGAGGTGGTGGGTTTTTGGATGTCTGCTTTGGGAGCCTCTGTTGTTTTGGTAAGTTTTTTATTAGAGCCTCCTAGTATGTCTTTGTGTTTTTATGTGTTTGGTTTGCAGTTGTGCTAGGTCTATGTGGGACTGGGTTTGTTGTGTGTGTGGTTACCATCTCCTCCTGTCTGGTCATGCCAGCCCTGAGATGAGAGAGTTCAGCCTCCAGTTTGGCTATATAGTTGCATCTCTCACACATGTATTTGTGTTTGTTGGGAGGAGGAGAGGGTTGTCTGTGTACATGAGACAATTGTAGCATTGTCTCAAGATACCCAGATTTACCAGCTGAACTGGAGTGGACGCCAGAAATCTACCACTTGACATGCTAGAACAGTATAAGGGAGTGCTGTGCCTTTAAGGGAAGTGGATATTCACAGGGGTGGTAGGTGGATGTTGTGCTTACTTAGTACGAGAGTGCTTACTTAGTAGAGAAGTTTTGAGAACAAGTGCTAGGCTTATAATATAGCGAGTAGTCTGATTATACTAAGAGTAGAGCTTCCTTAAGGGAAAATTTGAAGAGCAGACTTGGCGGAGCCAGAAGAAGTTTAACCTTGTTTAACCAGCGCTGTGCTATGCGCACAACCACGCAAAGCCGTGCAAACACGGATTTTAAACAGGGAACTTCAAAAGAGCTAGAAATGGTCCAAAACAACCAATTACTGCAGTTCTTGTGCTGAGGTCACTTCCTACAGGGACAGGTAGGCTGCTCAAGGCTCCCCACTCCCACTGGTGAGCAAAGAAACTTACTTCTATCCAAGTAAGTTAATGGACAACACAGGAACTACACCTCAGCCCAGAATACAGCAATGCCTGTAAACTGGTCTAAACTAGTCGAGGAGAGCCGGGGAAACAAGGATTATTTTTTTGTTTTTTTTGTTTTTAGATAGAAACACACAGAAATTGCAGAGACAGTAATAAATCAGTTACACAGGCTAGCACACTTTAGTGGGCAGCCTCAACAGTTAAATTAAACAACAAACAAACTTTCGATCAAATTCGACTAAAATGTAACTTTAAGTGCAGATATTAAAATAATGCAGCAAACAGCTAAAAAAACAGTTTAAGCTTGTTTAGAGTAAGCTAGAAAAGCTATTCCAAGTAAAAAAAACAGCAAAGATACTTAAATCCAGAAAGTAGTCACTTTTCTGAGTTCTCTGTAGCTAGGATCACTCTGCAGGACCACGAGGAGCTTGTCTGAGTAGTATAGCCAAAAAACGCCCAGAGGCGGATTTTAAACAGTGTCTTAGTGTCTTGGTGAAAGGAGATCGCTAAATATTTTATGGAATATTTTATTTTGATTTTGGTTGATCGAGGGTATAAAAAGAGTAAGTTTGATGAGTTTAATGGGAAAATTGCAGATTTGTCAAGGTTTCATTTAAAATTGGAAAAGTTTGAAAAAAATTTGATTGAATTCAATAATTTAGGTACCTCACAGCTTGGTACAGTAAAATAAAGATTTAAGTCATCTGCTAAGGCTGATAGAGCAATTCTTGTGTTATAAGGTACAGGTACATTCTGGAAGATTCTCTGTTTGATAAGTAAGAATAAAGGTTCAATATATAGACTGAAGAGGTATGGGGATAACGGGCACCCTTGTCTTGTTCCATTCTTAATGTCAAGCCTATTAGAAGTAGTTCTGTTTATGTGTAGAGAGGTATAAGCATTTGTATAAATTGCCTTAATAATTTGAATAAAGCTTGTGGATAATCCAAAGTAGGGTAGTACTGAGAGCAGAAAGTCTAGGTTGAGTCAGTCCAAAGCTTTATAGGCATCAATTACCAGTGCAAATATGGGATAATTATTTTGTTGAGAACAGTTTATTAATGCTTCTAGTGTGAGCTTATTGTCACAGGTTTGTCTAAGGGGAATAAAACCTAATTGTCCAGGTGATATGATGTTTGGGATAATGGGTTTTAGTCTGTTAGCCAGTATTGTGGTGAAGATTTTAGCATGTAAGTTAATCAAAGAAATGGGTCTGTAACTTTTGGGGTCTTGAAGATGGCATTTTCTTTAAGAATAAAAATAGTTTTAGAAGAGTTAAAGCAGACATCAGTGATGTTATTATTCATTATGTAATTAAATAGATATAGTAACACTGTGGACATTTTCAGGCAGAGGATCTTATAGAATTCTGCTGTAAAACAGTCTGGTCCTGGTGCCTTGTCAGTCTTGAGGTTATTAATTATTGTCACTATTGCTTGCTGAGTAATAGATGTTGAGAGGCTATCTTGTTGAGTTTGGACAATCTTTGGGAATTTTAATTGATTCAGGAATTAAATTTTCTCCTGTTCTGGTGTTAAAGGTATCTGGTCACCATAATATTGCAAGTAGAGATTTTCAAAAAGATTGACAATTTTATCATTAGAACAGTACGTCTTGCCTTGATATATTATCTTGGCTATAGTAGGAGTGTATTTCTTTTGGCTTATTAGACGTGCTAAGAGCTTAGAAGGGATTTGTGATCATTCTACGTAGTTGGCTACAGTCTTAGTTTCATGGAAAGCCAATTGATTAGCATTAAGCAAGTATAACTCTTTCTGAAGAGTAATTATCTAATTTTCAGTCTCTTGGTTAAAATTTAATTGCAATTCTGCTTCTAGTTTGAGAATTCTTTTTTTATTGAGCTTTCTTTGGTCTTATAAAGTTTCTTATAATAGGTTGATTTATTAATAAGAAACTCTCATATTTGAGCTTTAGTAGATGTCCACTCAATGTCAAATGGTAGTTGGGAAGTGAATGGCTCTTTCAGGAGATCTTCCAGCATCGTGTTAATCTCATCCGCAATGTCCTCTTTTATTAATAAGTTAGGGTTGAGAGTCCGGTTATATCCCCTATAATGAAAGTTGTGATTGTAGGACCATTTGATAGCAAATGTGATTTTTGAGTGGTCAGAGAAAAACCTAGGCTCAATGTAACAACTAATGTTTAAGTTCAAGAAGAATTCAGAGATTAAATATATATATATATATATATATATATATATATATATATATATATATATATATATATAGACTAGACTTTATGATGTAAATAAAATGTAAACTTCTCTTTTGGTGATTTCTGGTTTTGGCAATTATATGGGTCAAATAAGACAAAGTTGTTTTTTAAATCTGAGATTGCTGCAGTGACTTGGGTATTATATGGCTTGCTTGGATTTGGTTCTATCTGCTAAGGGGTCTTGGTAAGAATTCCAGTCACCTCTTAAAATTAAATAATGATTCTGGAAGCCACATAGTATCTTATATAAAAACATAAAGAAATCTTGTTACTTAGTGCAAGGAGCATATAGATTTAGTATTAGAATGGGTCTATCACCATGAGGACAACTAAAGGTTATATAGCACCAGCTACCTTCCAAGTCAGTGTCATAATGTAATACATTATCTTGAAAAGATTTCTTAATTACTATAGCTACCTCAGCACTATTTGTTTCTTTACCAGATGCAACTATCATTCTGATCCATTTTTTTCCCATGAAATGTGACCACTGTTCATTTAACATATGTGTTTCTTCTACTAATATTATTTTTGCTTTTGATTTAAAGACAAAGTGAAAGAAAAGTTTTCTCTTTTTGTCCAGTTGGATCCCCTTTATCTTCCATGAATCGATCACCAACATTTTATGTTGTTATAAATAAGGGTAAACTGATAGGATTAAATTTAGATTTAGCATGATCAAAAGTAGGGCCCATCAATCCCTTTGATGGTAAATAGCACTCTCCTCTTCATATCCTAACCCCGTGCCTAATCACTAACCTACTAGGCCCAGAAGAGAGGGGGAAAGCAGAATATATCAACATCCAAAAAGGGACAACATAACATTTTAAACAAAAGTCATCTCTGTTATATAATATTTTTGGAGGAGTTTTTCCTCTAATAAAAACATATATTAAGCAGAAAAAGCATAGCATAACTTATTTATATACACTAACAACTCCATATCCAGCTCTTTGTGTTACTTAAATTAGAAGTGAGAGAATACAATTATAAGAGCAGAAGGTAAAGGAAAGAATTGAGAAGTTTAGGTGAGTTAAACTTCTTATGATCTCTGAAATATTAAACAGGCAATAAGAAGGAGAGGAAGTTTTGACTAGGTACAGATCACAACATAACATCAATATGTTTATGAATTATCAAATAATACAAGCAAGTTTCTGAACTAACTACGAAATATAGGCAATAATCTTCCTTTATAAACACAGGTTCTCAATGTTCTATTAATAATTCTGTTAAAATTATAACTCATAGGCCTTTGGCCTTTATACATGACAGAAAAAATTGTAAGGCTAACTATTAACAACTTTTCAATATGACAAGATTAATCATGAATTTAAATAAAATAGTAATGAATAGCTAGTATCACCAACAGCTCCAACAATCCTTTAAAGTTTTATACTGGTCAAATTGAAGATTCACAGTTAGTAGCTTCCATATTCATGATATTATACTTAATATTCCGAGCTGTCAAAGTTCACAAATATAAGTGCTTTAACTACTGCAATAACTGTGATAGCCAGATTATGGAGCTATTAGCATCAACGTTACAATATTCAAATAACCCTCTCAACATCTTAGAGTATGCAGTTTATCAGTAGAAAAAAATGCAATGTTGCATTCATATGGGGTATATACCTTTAGGTTAACAGCTAGCTAGAAGCAGCTGCACATCATGTAGTAAGCTTTCCTTCTAGAAAATTCATCTAAACACATCCTACATGGATGCTGAAATACATGCTCACTAAGCATTTTGACAAGCATCTAAATGCTAGACTGCAGGCATCTTTCCTGCTACTGAACTAGTCCCACCCAATTCTAAATTAAAAGACTTCTCCTAGCTACTAAGAAAATGGTTGTCAATTTTGGGTTTAGTGACCCTAAATATGCAAGTAGAGGCTTGCTGCATGCATAAAAACACTGAGCTGGCTAAAATGTTTTACTAATCACTTTGCAAATTAGAACATTAAAGAAAAGCTTGATTCTTGCTGCCCAATGACAGTAAATGTTCCACTATCAAAGGCAACCTTGAAAACAGCAAAAGTGTCATACTACCGTGGCAGTTAATAAACCTGGGAGAGCTACATTGCTGCAATACATCTGACTCAGCTTTCAGTTACACTGGATTCAGTAACACTCATCCAACTCATTTTCTGCTAAATGGGAGAACACCAAAACCAAAAATCAGTGAAGGTGCATCAGAACAGAAAATAGCAATTTAGCAATGAAGTACAGAGCTCTGGCAGACAACATTAATTCAATGCTTGCAGACTATTTTATTTCCTGGTACTGAAAAGATAGGGTATTCGGGAATCTCATCTGAAATTCAATTTTTTTCTGCATCAGGAAAGTACAAAAAGGAGAAGGGCTTTGCCTTGCCTGTCTGATTTGAGGTGGAAGGTCCTACAAAAAGAAAATGTTGTACCCATTCCAGGTAAGAGGACCTTTCTTTTTAGCTGCCGATAGTATCTTCAAGATATCCTGACGATTGAAAAATTTAACATAAACTTGTCTTGGTCTGTCTATGGTTTGGGCAACTTGAAACGCACGGTGGGCTCTTTCAATAATTATTTGCCTTACATCAGCCGCGTTTTCCAAGAGGGCACTTAGGATCTGTATGATCATTTCAATGAGACTGGGTTGTGTATAGTGTTCAGGGATTTCTTGAATGATAATAATATTTCATCTTGGTCATGCTTCTAGAGCAGTAATTTTTGACTGAAGGTCCTGGAAAAGTTTAGTGTTACTTTCGGACTGCTTTTCGTTGGGAGAGATTTTTGCATCTGATTTTTCCATTCTAGTTAATATTTGATTGGAAGATTCACCAAAGGACTGGAGATGAGCAGAGAAATCCTGTATTGCCTGATGTATAGGTTGAAGAGCCATTTTTAGATCTTCAAGATTTGATGGCTGGTCTGGTTTTGCTTTACTGGATGTTTTAATTGTTTCCTGTCATTTGCCAGTTCTGGGTTTTTTAGGGATAACTTCTTTCTTGGGAGAGGCCACCACTGTGAATTTTGTTTTTGAAGTCTATGTGTCCATACCTGAGTCCTTGTTTGACATCCTTGGCGTTTTCCTTGTCCTTAAGCAGTAGGTATCTGACCGTTAATACCTTGTGGCAGTTATCAGATGATAGGGATCTGTTCAATCCAATAAATCTGTCTCCTTTCAAGATAAGGAACTGCTTTTAGGTCACAGATGTAGTGATTTAGCAGAGTTATTAATAGTTATAGATGTTTATTTTCATTTTTTAATTAAGCTCTATACTATTCTGGCTTGATTTTCCTGGAATTTTTTTCCTCTTCAGTACTCCACCAGTTTTCCTGATTTGTGAGCAGCTAAAACAATCTTGCTTACATAGCAAAGAATATTGCAACTTTTCCAGGCCAGGGTGTTATATATACTTCGTGGGGAATGGACAGGTAAAACAAGAATGTCTCTCTCATCCATGTGGTGTGCTGCAGTAACTAGTTCCTGTCTGGAATGCTTACTGTGAAAAGATTAGGGCAGAACTGTGCTGTGCAGGACAAAAGTATGCTCATACATGCAGAGGTAAAACCGGCAATGAAGAGTGACATAAGTTAAAGGGCATATCCTCAGAGGAGCCCATGGAGAAGGTAGGAGGCATATCTTTGCATCTGCAAATGTTATAATGCTCACTGTTCTCACAGCACCAGTAAGCAGAGGTACTATGAATGACTAAGACTTGAAAGTGTGTCTGTGAGATAATGAAATTAATATCACACAGCAGTGTCATGCTGGATTGTAAACAACAGGACTACAAACCCTTTTAAATCTTGGCTAGCCTTTTAAACTAATAAATAATCTTGATTTGCTAACCTTTGTATGGCATTTCATGGAGATCCTCTGAAAACTCTTGCTTTGCCTATGTTCTTTCCTCAGTTTCACTTTCTTGTTAATTTCTCAGTGATAAAACAATGTGTAAAGACTGCACAGACAATACTTTCAATGAATTCCCCAACACCAAAATGTAGTTTATGAAAGAGAATGGAAAGTTTAAATTTAAAGAAACAAGGCACACAATTCCTCATTTTTTACTTCCTGATAACTATATTGTGTTATTGCTCCATTACACCTTTAGGTACTTCTGCAATTGGCACTTAGTGTTCTTCCAACTGTTTCCAACACACACACACACACACACACACACACACACACACACACACACACACACACACACACACACACACACACACACACACACATACAGACACACACACACACACACACACACACACACACACACACACACACACACACACACACACACACACACACACACACACACACACACACACACACACACACACACACACACACACACACACACACACACACACACACACACACACACACACACACACTCTCTGAGTCACTTACTTAGCAATGTAGAGATTTTGAAACTTTCATCTACAGCTGATTCATCTTTGAACATAGGAAAGTAGAGGCATATGAACAATATTAGGCAAGTGATGACAAGGCCCAAAAAAAACCTTGCCATATTAAGGTAGATATACTAAAAAGTTGGAGTTTCCTTTACAAACACTTAATAGTACTCACCTCACAAATCAAGAAGAGCCATGCATAATAACCCTGGTGTACATTTGTTGTCTGTCCATTTGATCAGCAAGGCTAGCCTTAAAGACAGACAAAGTAGTGCTTTGCTTGTCCTAAAGTGTCAACTTATGGGACTACATTAAGTTAGAAATCTATCTCATGAGAGATTCTTGTTTATTTGCTAGTGCAGATTTACATTCCTAGTACCAGTATTTGCAAAGCTACTGGCTTTGTGAAGGAGTAAGAGTTCAAATAGTATTGGGTCTTTCATAGCTTGAAAAGTGAGATCCTGGCTACCTCAGAGCACCAGTAGGCTACTGAGTAAAAAGAGATTTGTGGTAATCTGTCAAAATAGTTGAAGGATTTAAGGTCTTTAATTGTCTTGGATGTTCTTGGCTAACAATTGTTGGTGTTTTTCCAGTTGAGATATTTGCTTGGATTTGTACATACCAAACAGGGCATTGTATTCAATTATGAGCCTGAAAGGGAAGAGTACAATGGTAGGATGACTTCTTTGGTTCTTGGAGTTTTTACCTTGGAAATTAACTGGCCCAATTAAATGATTTCCTGACTATGAAGCATGCATAATGGTTAAATGAGAGACAAAGAGTTGTCCATATAAGTACCAGGGTCTCCTGGGATCACAGAATTATAGGACCATAGGATCATATGAGATACAAGGCAACTGAGCCGTTAGACCATTTCTGTCTTTCCAGTACCCACACTTAGGCCTTGCCTCCCTTGTCAAGGAGGGTTATGCCAGTCATAGCAGGAGTGAATTTATCATCCAGGTGTCCAGCTCCTATTTAGGTTCATAGGTTCATAGATTAGTACTAAGCTAACTGCCCTTGCGAGCCATTTTAAGGCTAGCCAATTATCCCTTGTGGGACTCAAACCCTGCACCTTGTGCTTGTAAGGCAAACACCTTAACCATTAGGCCACCCTCCCAACCCCGTAGGTAGTAGATAGTGTATCACACTGCTTTGTATGGAAAGGAAGTTTATTCAGAGAATGAGTAGGTGCTGCATAACAAATCTGTCTCTCCTCTGCATCTTACGTATTTGCTGGAACAGTGTTAGCTGGACTGGATCTGTTATGACCCTTTTAGCAACACACACACACACACACACACACACACACACACACACACACACACACACACACACACACACACACACACACACACACACACACACACACACACATGGGTCACCCCTAAGGAGTCTTTATGAAACTAAGTATAGAGATAAGCTCTCCAGTTTTCCTTTGTAAGTTGGATCTGTTAGGCCCTTGACCCTTTTAGTTACAAACCTCCTGGGTCTTTCCATTTGCTTGATATGTTTATTAAGCTATAACCCAAAGGGGTCATCATACTCAATGATAGGTCTAATCAATGTGGAGTAAAAGGAGTTGGGGACTAGATATTCCTGACCACTGTTGTAACGTGATGGGCAAACATAAGGGAGCTGTCTACCCAAGTATCCAAGGCTCTCACAACCTTTTTATTTTGAAATGATATGTTATCTATGTTAAACATTGGAGTTATGGGGTGCTTATCAAATGATACAATGTTGGACTTTTTGGCATTGAGCTTGAATCCATTTTTAGTACACTAACTATTGACAAATGCAAGCTTCTGTCAGAGGGGAATTTGATGATGACTCTCAGCTTGCAATCTTCTGCAGATTTTGTCATTCAAAGATCCCAATTTGATAAGTTGAGATCTGAGAGTAAATGCCAAACAGCAAAGATCCTAGAACAGATCCCTGCAGGACTCCATTGGTCATGTGCTTGCTCTCAGAAGACGCATCCCAAACTCTTACTGCATGAGTCCTGTTTCTAAGCTTGTTAGCTTTCCACCTAATCACATGCGTCAGTTTGGAGCTCCTTCAACTTGTTTATTAAATTTCCATGTGGTAGCTCAAAGTAGACAGTGCAGACAGCTTGTCCTTAGTCTGCAGCTTAAGTGACTCTCTCTAAGAAGTTCACAAGGATCATTAGACTGGCTCTGTGTTTGATATTGAATGGGATTGAGTGCAATGAGATTTTTAATTAGTTAATTAAGTCAGTTTTGATACATTCCATGGCCTTGTGTATAAGACTTGTTAGTCTGATGGGTCTGTAATTCCTGGGGTTAGTGGTGGGGCCACCCTTGTAGAGTGGCCTCACAACAGCTTTGTACCATTCCCATTAGATTAAGCCAGGAGCTAGGTTCAGGTTGAAGAGGTTCAGGACTGGGTCTGGCAGTACATGCTTAGTGTTATTAATTAGGCAGTTGGGCATGTTATCACCACCCATGAATGAGATATTCTTTGTTTTGGAGAGTACCTTCCATACATTCTTTTTCATGATGGTTGGTGACTTGATTCCATCAGAGATAAGTGGTTGTGAAATAGATGTCTCTGGAGTGAAGATGACACTAAGTTTATTTGCCAGTATGTTGGCAATATCCACTGGAGCAAAGTAGTTAGCACTAGTATAAATATGCTTGGAACCACACTAAATATTATTTCTTGTTTTTCTGACATTTGACAGATTTGTAGTTCTCTTTAGCTCCTATTGCTAGTCTGAGCTCATGGGATGCTTTGTTTTTCTTATGTTTATTTTTAGTTTCTTATCTAGCTGTTTGACGCTTTCTTTATTTTTGGGGTCACTTGTTCTACTATATAAGTTTAGGAGTTTGTTTTATTACCTAGTTTATTAATGCTTGAGGACCAATAACCTAGTTTGTTTTTATGCCTCACTATTTGCTTGTATCTAGTTGGGACTTCCAATTTAATACATTTGTCCAGATAAAAGCAGAATTTGATTGTATAACTCTTTGTAGTATCAAGGTTATGGGTAATACTGTTATACTCGAATTAAGAGTCATAATCATAGAAATGCAGGAGATTTATATGATTAAAGTCCCTGAATTATGTGATATTTGATTCTAATAGTTTAGAGATTCTGATGGAGAAGTTTACTAGTTTGTGTACTGACTTTACCAGTGAGGGAGATACCCTGAGGGTAGTACACAGAGGTGCCAAGTTTATTAAGACCAGATCATGTATATTCAGTTTTTCTGGATCTCTCAAAAGCCTTTGATACAGTGTCACATGATGAGAAATGTCTGACTCAAATGTCCTCTCTTGGCCTTTCCAAACCAACTCTTCTATAGTTCTCTAATTATCTATTTGAAAGATATCATTTTTTTTCAAATGGCTCTCTTCTGTCTCTCATTTTCTCCTAGTTGAAGCAGGTATTCCACAAAGCTCTATCCTTGGTCCATTACATACCTCCTCTCAGCAAGCTCGTCTTATTCAGTATGCAGATGACTGACAGTCCACTACAACTGCAAAACTTGGCACAAGACTCCTTCAGCTCAGTTGAACTGTGGCTACATCCAAAACAATTTTTATTAATCCAAAAAAGACTAAACCACTACTATGTGTTCCAAGTTCCTGTGCCAATGCTAAAAGTAACTTCCACATTACTTGTCTAAACAATGCACCTACTGAAACAGCTATCCATACCATATTGCTTGGATTCACCATAGATGACAACTTATAGTTTGATCTTCACATACAAAACTGTATAAAAAAATCATCAAAAGCTAGGTCTGCTATATAGAACAAAACAAAAAATCCTTACTAATTTTAGTAGAAACACGATAACTACCATTTATCTTTTACTTGCACTTCTCTATGGGCTCACCTATTTTTACTAACATCCAGATATCTCTTAAATCACAACTGGATCAATGCTATAATAAGATAGCTAGATTTGCAGCTAACCAGACACAGAGAGCTCATCATTGCTCTGCATTATATACTCTCAACTGGTTAGAAGTCCAACAACACCCAGCCCATACACATCTTCTAACCCATAAAATAATATATAACTCATTTACCTGCCCTTCTATCTCTTCAGTACTTTATCATTTTCTCCCAAATCACCCTATGTGCTCTCAAGATAAAAGCCTCCTTGAAATCTAGAAACCAAGGGATAAAAGTATGAGACAAAGTCACAAAGTCTGTACTGACACTGCATAGTCAAACTATGGAACTATATCCCAAATTCATTAACTATATCAAACCTTCATGTATTTATGTCCTCTCTTTCAAAGAATTCGCCACTAACTCATGGCTGTGCACATGCACCTCTCCTGTATGATCTACTTCAATAAATAATCTACATTCTTACCCAACTTTCATTTGACTATCTAGTTAGACCCTTTCAATTCTTGCCATCTCCACATTCTTAGGAGAGACTTGTATTATCTGTTTTATTACTTCCTAGAAGAGTAGACTATGCTTCTAATACTCTTGTGTATACTGATTGTCATAGGTTCATAGGTTCATAGGTGTGTACTAGGCTAATGGCCCAGGAGCCTTTACAAGCCTAGCCTATAGGATTACCCTGGCATCATACCACCCAAACTTAGTTTCCAGTGCCTCTGTCGAGTAGAGCCACTGGAGTAATCCCCAGGATGAATATTCTATTTCCCGTCCACTCATCAAGATTTATCTTGAAGAGGGCCAGTGAAGTGCTTTGTTTGACATGTATGGGAAGTCTATTCCATAGCATATGAAGTAATTCAACTGTGTAAACACTATTGATAGGATACCAAAGGATAGAGCTCAAGCCAACAAGCAATGATACCACCAGTTTATTACAATTAAAATAGTATACGTTCCAAATGCATAACGGATCTAGCGCTTTCATCCACCGCAATGTGGACTTCTTCAGAATCAATTAATTAGTCATCAGTTGGCTCATTTATATGTTTTTTGGCACCAAAAGCGTATTTCAAGCTTAAAGGAGCATACTGAATAAAAACATTTAGAGTATAATTTATATTGCAAGTCTGATCTATTTACATGTGCTGAAAAGTTGGAAATTACACCAATACTAATTATTGCAATAAATATTAATTCTAAAAAAACACATAAACACTTCATACAATTCATTCATATATGAACACATAATACTAAATAGCAGTGACCTGATTGTAATGCATTTATAACCCCTTATACTGCTAATAATAACTTCCTATCTAATATTGTTTCCTATATGTAAGTATAATAAAAATACATTTGGTAAAAATTTCTTTACATTAATAATCCATTCCATATGGTATAAAAAATATAATAATATGAAAATAAATTAATATACTATCTTATGTATATATACGATACACCAGAATTATATAGACCAACATTATACTACATTATAACTTGTTCACATTTATGTATGAAATAGATCTGAATGAAACTGAGACCATTTAACTTGTAATAGTATTAATTGTTAATTTTTTAGTACATTCATATTTCATTTGTAATAAGATAGTATATTAATTTATTTTCATATTATTATATTTTATTTTATGGGCAGGCATGATCTACCCTTCACAGAAACCAAACTGTGTGGGATCCAGAGTTTGGAGATTCCCTATATCCTTGCTTATTAGGTCCATAAGGATGCGTTCCATAGCTTTGTATATCACTCATCAGGCTAATGGGGTGATAGTTCCCAGGGTCTGTAATCACTCCTCCTTTGTGGAGAGGGATGACTGTAGCAGTGTGCCATTCAGTAGGGACAAAGCCTGAGGAGAGGCTGTGATTAAACAGGGCACACAGGTGTGGTGCCAGTTCACTCTGCCAAGGATATTGTCAGGTCCCATAGAAGCTGTATTCTTGGCCTTGGACAGTGATGTTTTAACCTTTGCAGCAGTGATACTGGGTGCCTGGGAATCTACTAGTATTGGGATTGGTCCTTTGGGGGTATGACAGGAGTAAAGTTGGCACTGAATCTGTTGACCAGTATATTGGCAATAGTTGTTGGCTTGGTATAGGATGTGCCATTGTGCAGTAGCTCAGAGCAAATATGGGTATTGCTGTGGAGATTCTTTACATAACTATAGAAGGCCTTGTGGTTGTCTTTACTATCTGCGGCAATTATGTTTTCATAGCTAGCTTTAGAGGATTTGATAAGGGATCTCAACTTTTTGTTGAGGCTAAGGGAGTTTTTCCAGTCTTGGGACTTCACCTTATTCCACATCAGTTTTCTACTTCTGTTGTAGAGTTTGTTTATGGCAGGGAACCACCAGATTGGCTTCCTTTTTTTGGAGGAGAGCATCTTGGTTCTATTATGGCAAGATCCATGCACTCGTGTAAGTGCTTATAAAGTGCGTTTGTGTAGGATTCAGCACTTGTACCTCTATTGTCTGTCTGCATGGGTGTCATGAAGTTTGCCACTTCTGTCTTAAGAATCCACAGTAAACAGAAAAAACGTTGCTGGAAACTGCTGATTTGAAATCTGGAGTTTAATAACAACACAACACAATACAGCTCGTAGTTAGCGCTTTCGGGTCAAAACCCTTCTTCAGACTAAGAACATACAAACACAAACATATTTAAAACACTCCTCAACCAATCAAAATTCAATAAAAAGCCCGCCTTTTCTTAAGGGCTGGCTTTAGGGGCACTACTTCATTTAATCCTGGGAACCTGTGTGCAGATAGCTCTAGGATCCATTTAGACTCCACTCATTCAGTGGTTTGCTTGATGTCACCACCTCTACTGTTCAGAACTACATTCTGTATTACCCTAAAACTAAATTGATGTGTAGAATGATTCTGTACATGTCTATATAGGGCATTACGTTCATCCAAATTTCTAATTGATGACATATGTTGTAAAATTCTGACCTTAAGCATGTTATTGGTCTTGCCCACATAATAACTCGGACAGGAGTCACAGTTCGCCAAATACACAACATCTGTTGTCCTGCAAGTTGCTCCCCCTTTTAACTGGAATTTCCTCCCACTTACAGGATGAGTAAAAACCACATCTCTGTTAATATGGGCACAAGCCTTGCAATAACCACATGGTACCGTGCCCATGGTTAATGGCAGAGCTTTAGGGGTGTTGGCTACCCTCTCTTTGCACAGCATGTCCTTTAAATTTCTGTTCCTCCTGTATCCAAACTGTGGGTTACTACCTACAATGTCCCTCAGGCAATCATCACTGGTGATGATATTCCAGTTCTGGTTGATTATGTCACAAACACCCTTTACATTACTTCCATAGGTTAACATAAACCTCTGTCTTGTTCGTGTACATACAGCAGATGTATCTTTCCTCTCATTCTGCCTAGTCACATTAATCCAAGGCTTATATTTATCCCTTCTATGTGTCCTACCCTTCTTCACCACCCTTTCTATCACACCATCATTATAACCCCTATCCTGAAAATTTTTTCTCAAATTTATCAACTCTTGATCAAACTGTTCATCTTCCATACTCAACCTAGAGGTCCTACTGACCTGACCTTGTACTATGTTGGGGAACATGAAACAAGGGTGCATGCTGTCAAATGACAGCATGGTGTTCTTCCAACATTCCTTTCTAAACAACTCAGAACTAAAACCATTCCCAGTGAATCTAACCCTGACATCCAGAAAATCTATGTAGTCACTAGAACTATTGATGCTAAATTTCAAAAATGAGGTAGTCGAGTGAAGAAAATCTATGAAAAGTGTTAACTGTGTGCTATTCCCTCTCCACAAGATAAAAATATCATCCACAAAATGTAGATATACTCCTATATGCCTGTGCCATTCCTCATTCTCTAATACATGCTGTCTTTCCCAATGCGATAGAATTAAATTCGCATAGGTATTCGCACAGGGGGTGCCCATGGCTACCCCCTGTGCCTGTCTGTATGTAGAATTAATGCCCATGAAAACATTATTGTCCAAGACTAATGCAAGTAGATCTTTTATTAGGTCAAGTTTCATCTCATTGACCCCCAGCGTGCTTAGCAGTTCCACTACGGCTGTTATTCCATAGTGGTTCCCTATCACCGTGAACAAGCTTTGGACATCTAATGTGACCATTATCATGTTTTCTAGGGACATATTCCTACTTAGATCCCCCAAAACTGTGAGAAAATGTGCTGTATCCTTCAGTATGTTCTCTAATTTATCTACATAAGGTCTTAATGTAACTTCTAGCCAAATAGAAATATTTTCAGTTACCCACCCTCTTCCTGACACAATGGGTTTAAGAGGGGGGTCAGTGGATGATTTTTATATCTTCGGGAGGGCCTTGAACACAGGTATAACTGGCTTCTCTATTAAGAGAAAATCATACAAATCCTGTTCTATATACTGATTAGTATATAGCCAGTGTAATCGTTTGTGTACTCTATCAATCACACCTTTTACCTCAACTGGATTTAATAACACATAAACCTCACCTTCACAAAGCAATTCCTTCATCTTTGTCCTATACCAGTGTGTATCCAGAAGCACTACTGCCCCTCCCTTATCTGCCATTTTTATTGTTAAGTCCGAGTTATTACTCAAATCTTCCAAGGCCTTCCTCTGCTTTCCATTTAAATTGTAAAACTTCTCATTACATTTTTTCTGAAAATAAGCTGTTAAGTCAGTCTCACATTTATTAATAAATAACCCTAATGCTGGTGACAAGGGTGGGACATAACTGCTGGGTTTATGTGGACATTTATCCATAGGACCAAAGTTACCAAAAAACTTTTTTAACATAACATTTCGACAAAATAGCATGATGTCCATTATGACTTCATTAAATACACAGGTCCTACTTGGAACAAAAGTTAGCCCCTTATTCAATACCTCTAATTGTTCCTTATTTAAAACATATTTTGATAAATTAAAAACAATACCATAGTCCATAGTATGAGTCAGTCCAAAGTTCTCCTGTTCTTGTTGAGGTCTCTGTCGTCGCTCAACGACCTCTTCCAAGGACCTCTCTTCTTCACATTCACTGGTAGCGACCCCAAAAGATGCTGTTGGCCCAATTTCACCTTGGGGCGAGCCCCCGTTTCTAAAACATTCATCCTCGACACATTATCCTGTCCCATGGTAGAAGTACTTTCCTGTGGTAACCTCTCCTCTCCCACAAGAACGTTGTTACTTGCTTCTCGCAAAAACTGGATTCCTACCGCATTCACATCAGGTGCATCCTGTGTGATAAGGGCAATTGTGTCTCTGCCCTCTTTTTCGCTCAAAGCAGAATCTATAGTGGTTTCTTCCACTACTACCATGTGTAGTGGCTCACCTTGTGCCATCGGAGCTGTAGCTGGTGAAGCTGGTGTCTCTTCCCTCGACGTCATAACGTCGCGTCGTTCCTCCTGGTCACGCCTCCCTTCATTCAATCGGGTTAATCCCCGTGTTGTTGCTACTGGCAGAGATTTGTATTTCGGCCAGATAAAGATGTTACCTTCATTAAAATCTTGAAAGTCTCTCCGCAACTTACCCATTTTTTGGTTGCGGAGCTTATCATCATTTCCACTTAATGTGTCATTCAACAGTTTGAGGCGTGCTACTAGTGGAGCTCCCCGAAAGTCTCTTGTAAGTCTCTGTTGCAGGTCTATAACTTTCTTTTTTAATAAGTCCACCTCCAGTGCAAAATAACTAATAAGAAGCTCCATGTATTGATAACTAGTCCTTAGATTGATCTCTTGCCACTTGGCTAACAATTCGGGATATCTATCCCCTTGGATTGGCATGCACAACACGCGCATCCCCCGTGGCACAATCCCATAATTTAGACATGCCTCTAAGTGATATGCTTGCCACTGCTGTCGTTGGAGCCTCAGTACCTTATAATTGAGGTCCCGTATTAAATCTTCAAAGGTTTTATCTGTAGCCAAAGGTATTACCTTACTATCAGTTCTTCCTCTAGGCACACCAAAGCCCAAATTAAGCAGTGGACTTTCTTGATTTAACAGTTTCTCAGTACACCAACCTCCTGTTAGCCCTCGGGCTTCTTCCTGCTCCAACAGAGTATTCATAACCCCTGTTATGGAAGATCTTTCCACAGCATCCATAGCACAAAAAAGCCAATTGACAATAGTCCAAACTGAAAGTAGAAGCTCGTGCTATGCTTAATCCCAGCAACAGTCACAATGTAGAATCCACAGTAAACAGAAAAAACGTTGCTGGAAACTGCTGATTTGAAATCTGGAGTTTAATAACAACACAACACAATACAGCTCGTAGTTAGCTTTGGGTCAAAACCCTTCTTCAGACTAAGAACATACAAACACAAACATATTTAAAACACTCCTCAACCAATCAAAATTCAATAAAAAGCCTGCCTTTTCTTAAGGGCTGGCTTTAGGGGCACTACTTCATTTAATCTAGTGAGACTGACTTAACAGCTTATTTTCAGAAAAAATGTAATGAGAAGTTTTACAATTTAAATGGAAAGCAGAGGAAGGCCTTGGAAGATTTGAGTAATAACTCGACCTAACAATAAAAATGGCAGATAAGGGAGGGGCAGTAGTGCTTCTGGATACACACTGGTATAGGACAAAGATGAAGGAATTGCTTTCTGAAGGTGAGGTTTATGTGTTATTAAATCCAGTTGAGGTAAAAGGTGTGATTGATAGAGTACACAAACGATTACACTGGCTATATACTAATCAGTATATAGAACAGGATTTGTATGATTTTCCCTTAATAGAGAAGCCAGTTATACCTGTGTTCAAGGCCCTCCTGAAGATACATAAAACATCCACTGACCCCCCTCTTAGACCCATTGTGTCAGGAAGAGGGTGGGTAACTGAAAATATTTCTATTTGGCTAGAAGTTACATTAAGACCTTATGTAGATAAATTAGAGAACATACTGAAGGATACAGCACATTTTCTCACAGTTTTGGGGGATCTAAGTAGGAATATGTCCCTAGAAAACATGATAATGGTCACATTAGATGTCCAAAGCTTGTTCACGGTGATATGGAACCACTTTGGAATAACAGCCGTAATGGAACTGCTAAGCACGCTGGGGGTAATGGGATGAAACTTGACCTAATAAAAGATCTACTTGCATTAGTCTTGGACAATAATGTTTTCATGGGCATTAATTCTACATACAGACAGGCACAGGGGGTAGCCATGGGCACCCCCTGTGCGAATACCTATGCGAATTTAGTTCTATCGCATTAGGAAAGACAGCATGTATTAGAGAATGAGGAATGGCAAAGGCATATAGGAGTATATCTACATTTTGTGGATGATATTTTTATCTTGTGGAGAGGGAATAGCACACAGTTAACACTTTTCATAGATTTTTTTCACTCGACTACCTCATTTTTGAAATTTAGCATCAATAGTTCTAGTGACTACATAGATTTTCTGGATGTCAGGGTTAGATTCACTGGGAATGGTTTTAGTTCTGAGTTGTTTAGAAAGGAATGTTGGAAGAACACCATGCTGTCATTTGACAGCATGCACCCTCGTTTCATGTTCCCCAACATAGTACAAGGTCAGGTCAGTAGGACCTCTAGGTTGAGTATGGAAGATGAACAGTTTGATCAAAAGTTGATAAATTTGAGAAAAAATTTTCAGGATAGGGGTTATAATGATGGATTGATAGAAAGGGTGGTGAAGAAGGGTAGGACACATAGAAGGGATAAATATAAGCCTTGGATTAATGTGACTAGGCAGAATGAGAGGAAAGATACATCTGCTGTATGTACACGAACAAGACAGAGGTTTATGTTAACCTATGGAAGTAATGTAAAGGGTGTTTGTGACATAATCAACCAGAACTGGAATATCATCACCAGTGATGATTGAATGAGGGACATTGTAGGTAGTAACCCACAGTTTGGATACAGGAGGAACAGAAATTTAAAGGACATGCTGTGCAAAGAGAGGGTAGCCAACACCCCTAAAGCTCTGCCATTAACCATGGGCATGGTACCATGTGGTTATTGCAAGGCTTGCGCCCATATTAATAGAGATGTGGTTTTTACTCATCCTGTAAGTGGGAGGAAATTCCAGTTAAAAGGGAGAGCAACTTGCAGGACAACAGATGTTGTGTATTTGGCGAACTGTGACTCCTGTCCGAGTTATTATGTGGGCAAGACCAATAACATGCTTAAGGTCAGAATTTTACAACATATGTCATCAATTAGAAATTTGGATGAACATAATGCCCTATATAGACATGTACAGAATCATTCTACACATCAATTTAGTTTTAGGGTAATACAGAATGTAGTTCTGAACAGTAGAGGTGGTGACATCAAGCAAACCACTGAATGGGTGGAGTCTAAATGGATCCTAGAGCTCTCTGCACACAGGTTCCCAGGATTAAATGAAGTAGTGCCCCTAAAGCCAGCCCTTAAGAAAAGGCGGGCTTTTTATTGAATTTTGATTGGTTGAGGAGTGTTTTAAATATGTTTGTGTTTGTATGTTCTTAGTCTGAAGAAGGGTTTTGACCCGAAAGCGCTAACTACGAGCTGTATTGTGTTGTGTTGTTATTAAACTCCAGATTTCAAATCAGCAGTTTCCAGCAACGTTTTTTCTATTTACTGTGGATTCTACATTGTGACTGTTGCTGGGATTAAGCATAGCACGAGCTTCTACTTTCAGTTCTGTCTTAAGAAGTGTGAAGTTGGCTTTGGAGAAATTATTTACGGTGGTTTCCCCTAATGGGGGTGGGGGCGGGATGTGGATGTCTAGGGTGATTAGCTTGTGGTCGGATCTGACCAACAAAGAATTGACCTGTGGTGTGGAACACCGGTTGCCCATGTTGGTAATGACCAGGTCTAGGATATCGGTGCCCCTGGTGGGGGTGTGGATAAATTGATCCAAGGCATTGGAATTTATGAATTCCAGAAAATGTTGAGCAAAAGAGTTGGTACATGAGTAGTTTTCCCAGTTAATGGTGGGGTAGTTGAAATCACTCATTATTGGAGTGTTAGGTTGTACCATAATATTTTCCACTGTATCAAGAAATGTGGAGTGGGAATCCTGGGGCATGGGGGATATGTAGCAAGCTACAATTTGGATTGCGGTCTTGCCCAGAGTTAGTTGTACTTGGAAAATCTCGGATGCATTATGCTGAGCAACTAGCCTGGAGGTGTGGATATCCTTAATGAATATGGACACGCCTCCGCCTTTAATGTTTCAGTCCAGGTTAGGGGGCCGAAAGGTGTGGTATGAATTATAGGCTGGTAATGCAGGGGTGCTCTCTGGAGCCTTGAACCAGGTCTCTGTCACTACACAGATGTCGATGTTCTCCATTTTAAGAAGTGCCTCGAGTGAGTGCATTCTGAGGTTTAGACTTCTAGCATTGAGTAGCATTACCCTTAGATTTTGCTTGCTTCTACCTGTTACAGTGGTGAATTAGTCATTTGAACCTTGCCTAAAGAAGGCACTATAGGGGTGGCAAGAGCCTTAGCCAGTATCCGGAATCCCAAGGGCGACAGGTGCAGGTCATCTCTGGCAAAGTATTGTGGTCTGTCGATCATGTCTTCCCAGGCAGACAGATACTGGATCCCCTTAGAATGACACCAGAAGCTTAGCCAATTGTTGAAGTCAATCATTTTGTCCTTGTACTGTGGTCTCATTCTGGGTGATGGCAGGATGCTACTCAGGGCTAGGGTCATACCTGCCTGGGCTACAAGATTGGACAGCTCCTCCATGTCTCTTTTCATGTAGTCCAGGTAGGTATGTCTCAGGTCATTCACACAAACATGGACAATGGCAAAGTCATATTTGGACTTGTTGTGGAGTGACCTGAGTGCATGCATTATGTGGCAGATCCTGGCACCCAACAGGCAGCTGACAGTAACTTTCTCCTTGTTTAGCCTGGTGAGTGGAACATCAGTGTGCCTGATTATAGAGTCACCTATGACTAGAGTGTTGGGTACGTTGTTATGCATTAGGGGCTGTGGTTGAGTGGCACACTGAGTTTGTGGGCTATGCGTCATTTGGATTGTGTTGGGGGGTGGAGATTGCTTGCGTTTCTGCTTTGGAGGTCCCTTTTGCTTGGGCAGATTTTTATTGAGAGCCTCTACAGATGTAGGTGTGTGTTTTGTGTTTCTATGTGTGTGTTTTGGTGGTGTAGGTTTTGAGGGACTATGTGATGAGTGTGATGTGGTGCAAGTGTTTACCTTCTCCTCTTGACTGTCTAGTCCATTCTTGGGTGAAGAGAGCTTTGCTACCAGTTTGGCTATATAAGTGCATCTCTCACAGCTTGTAGTGTTGGGTGGTAGGAGTAGAGGGTTGTCTGTGTACATGAGGGAATTGCTGCATTGCCACAAGATGCCCAGATTCATCAGGTAGACAGGAGAAAACACCAGGAACTGACCCTTAGACATGCCTGGATAGGTGCTTATTTATTAACTCATTCAGGGCTGGCCTTAGCTGAAATGGCGATCTAGGCGAAGTACTGCTCTGGCGCCCCTTAAGCCCCACCCACACCATATTCAAGCCACACCCCTATTTGAGCTACACCCACATATTGGCCACTCCCACAAACCCCACTCCAGTTCTTTCAATGTTTAAATGCATGAAAAAAACAGTCATACTGTGACACCTTAAGACTGCAATTGAAGGCTGAATGCTCCTTAATAAACTTGCTTGATCTGTTGCTAGTGTAGAGTTTCTCTACAATCATGAAAGACTGTATTAACTTTTTTGCAAGGTGCATTTAAAAAGAATATATCATAACTGCTTACAATACAGAGTTCCATAATACTGACAGTGAATGCACCCAAAAGAACACCAACATAAATCTCAATGCCTCTCTATCTCTAGCTATATGTCAAAGACATGCATCTAGAGCATTTCTCCTCAGGCAACTGAAAGCTGGTCTCATTCCAAGTCGGGCCATGTGTAAACAAAGGTTTAAAAACAAAAATCACCTCTAGATACACATCTGTGTGATACAACTCAAGCAGTGTAGGAAACACTGAAAAGGATTAACCATTGACGAAAGGAAATGGGGATGAAGTGAAAGCAAACTGCAGTACCTATACATCCATCCATATGATGGACTGCTTTGTATTCTGTGTTACAGCATGTGAAAATTCAGTAAATCCATACTCTGGAATCAAAATCATAGCATACAGAAATTAAAACACACTTTTCATTAAGTCTCACTTCATTTAGCAAGTACAAGTACCAATGTCAAGTGTGATACAAGACTGTATGGCTAACAGTCAAAAGCTACTAAAAGATCCATCCAACTGCATGCATCTTTTGCAGACCAGCAAAGCATTTCTAACACTGAGAATAAAAGTTACCAACTACTTTGGCAGTGACTTGAGGTATCAGGTAAAAGGCATAAGTTTTGTATTAAAGCACATAAAACTAAATCAAACATTGCAGTGCCCTTAGTTTGGTTATACATTCAGCATACAATTACTGCTGATTAAACCAGACCTGAAACGTGAGCAGGAAGATTGGGGTCAACATGCATTTTAATTCCAAATTGTAGATTTTGCCTAGAACTATTATATTATGCATTCATATGTATAATGGAAAAAAAAACAGATACACATCAGTTTAACATTTTCAGTTACTAGTCAAAATAAATAAAGTAGTAACAAAATAGTATGCGCTACACAAAAAAGTGGAAACTTTTTAAACAGTCTGCTTTAGAACAAAATTCACTGTTTTAAATACTGCCGCTTGAAATTCTTCTACAGTCCTTTCTGCCTCAAAAATAGAACTACCGTACCTGATAAATATTTGAACCACACTTTTTGCATACATATTCTACATAACAAATATATAAAATGATATACCAGTGACAGCAGAATCCAAGCTAAGTCTCATGTAACCCGTTAACTCATGACTGTACTAGCTAAACTTATTTTCCACAGCATGTAACAGAAATGAATCACTATATTACAAGATTCCTCCTCTAGAAAACTGTAAGGAAGAGGAAGGAAATGCACTCCTACTTTTAGTGATCTCTTTTTCATAACACTGTTATGCCCCCTAGAAAATATATCACTCTGGCCCACTTATTTCACATGCCTTAGGTTCCCCAGCCCAGCTCAGCAGTCCAAAGAATTCACTTTCTCCACTAAACCTCAACTTCCCTGTCACAGACCAGTCAAAAGTGTGATCTTGGCCACTTAGCCTTTATACTACTTGCTATACAACCATAATGCACATCCAAGTTAAAAATATAAATGCTAACATTTAAAACATTTTTAAAAAACATATGTGTGAAATGTTAAAACTTCTGTCTGCCTCATGCTTAAAACAGTGGTTTAACAATAAATTGAATGTGAATGAATAATTATTAAACGCTACAGAACAAACTACTGGTGTGATCCATTAACTGATGCACTGCATTCCCTAAACATCTGGGCAGGGAACAAGTTGCCAGAGAGGAATGCTACACACAGTTTCTTCACAATTAACTCTTCTCAGCACTGAAGAAAAAGCTGTAAATAAATCGCTATCCAAACATTTCCCTTTCATAACAAATATTCTTCTCCTGGTCAGTCATTTGGTTACAAGTAAATAACCTGCACACGGATGTCCCCCCTCACCAGGCTGGGTAAGGACAAGGTTACAGTTAGCTGCTTATCAGATGCCAGGATCAGTCAAGTCACTCAAGCAGTTACCACAAGTACCAGTATAACTCCGACATAGTCCATGTGGGTGTGCATGACCTGAGACATAATACCTCACTGAACTATATGCATACAGATATGCCTGAGTTCTTAGATTGTGTGTCTTAGGCAGGTATGAGCCTATCTTTGAGCTGCATTTTGCCATCACCAAAGAGGATGCCACAATACCAACAAAAAATGATTGATTTTAACAACTGGCTTAACTTCTGGTGTCAGTGCAAGGGGATCCAATATCTGTCAGCCTGGGAGGACATGGTTGATGGACCAGACTGCTTTGCCACAGATGGTCTTGCACCTGGCTCCTCTATGACTCTCTCAAGCTACTCCAAGTCCAATTAACAGTAGGCAAAATCCCCTACCACATCTTCACTAACTACAGGTCCATCACAATGAACAAGAAAAAGGATTCTGCATACCTGGACTACTGGCGTCACTTACCATGTAGCCCAACACCATACTCACTGGCAATTTTAATTATCCTACCATCAATTGGGGAAAATACATGACCACAAATCTGCTTTCTCCATGGTTCTTGGACCTTGCCAGTGCAAATGCCCTGGAACAGCTAGTCAGCACACCAAAGAGGGGCTCAAATATTCTGGACATAATGCTCACAAACATGGGGGAGCACATATTATATAGGTATTATAGACAAACTCAATCAATTGGGAATAAACCCTTATGTCACTGATGGGTAGCCAAATGGCTCACCAACAGGACACATACTGTCAAAGTGGGTGAATTCACATCTAGCAAAAGTGTCGTACCACAGGGTTCCATGCTGGGCCTTTTACTGTTCAGAATTTATTTCTCAGAAGTCTAGGCAAACATGGATGGCCTGTATCTGACCAAGTTCACCGATGACTGCAAATTGGGTGCAATCACGGAGTCCCCCAGTGGTACTACAAAAAGGATTAACACAGACTAATGATTGGTGCCAAAGCCATGGACTGAAGCTAAATGCAAAAAAATGTGTAATTATTCCCTTTGAGAATAGCCAACATCCTTGCTATTTACAATACAGACAGCACCCTCCCTCCCCCCCAGAGTAGAGTACGAGGCCCGGGTACTCAGGCTGATAATCTGAACTTCGACCACCATGTTACCTACAGTGGTGAGGCTTTCCTATGTGACACATTTCATAAGTAAAAGCTCGGCATCTAGATGCAAGGACATTATAATTCCATTATACTCATCCCTCAGACCATTACAGTACAATGCAGCCTTTTGCATGTACCTCACCATACAGATGCAAAACCACGTCGTAAGTGGAAAGACTGAAAGCCCTATCACTGGATTCTGTCTCCTACAGGCTACTAAATTGTGATCTGTGTCTTGCTTACAGGGTAGTCTCTGACCTGACCCTGATGGAAATTTTACACATTCACAAATCAAGCCACATGAGGGTCACTTGCTCTGGGAATATTAACCTAGGCACGTATATGAACAAATCATGCTGGAGAGAGATACCTCCCCCTGAAACTACCCATTCTCTGGAACAAGCTTTCCATTCATGTGAAACAAAGCCCCTCTCTGACCCTCTTCAAGCACAACTTAAATCAATGGATGGGTAATCTCAAGTTCACTCCTGGGGTCATGTCCATTTTATCATGGACATAGGCAGGCATTAGGCTCATACCTCCATGAACTTCACTCACTTATGTATTGCTAATTGAGTTAACTTGGGATAAACATGCCTATGCTTGTAAAGGTTCTTGGGTCATTAGCCTAGTAACCACCTATGAAACTATGACACGGTTAATGGCTTACCATAAATGAGAAGGCTCTTCCCATATGATAAATTACAGCAGTATACCAACATTAATTTAGGACAGAAGAAAAGCAAACATTAGTTCAAGCTGGGTAGCATGACACAATGGGAAAATAAATTGCTTTCGAATATGGTCTCTAAATCCTGAAATATGACTGGTTAAAACTAAAAAGTATCAACCTGATAATACAGTTCGAAGCCTGATTATAAGAGCAGACAAAGCAGATGACCTACTACTAGAAAAATAATTCACAACTGTCAGTAGCCATCAAGTCTCAGGACAACTATGCAATGAAAACATCTCTTTTTTTAACATTTTATTCAGCATCTTTCCTTATTTGTGTGTCAATCTTATTTCTGCTGCAGGCAACAGTGCTGCATGTGGGGCAATTGGGTCCAGGATAATACCACCAGAGTCCCCTCTCGCCAGCCCAAGCTAATGAGAAGAAAAAAAATACGTTCCAAGGCTGAGGACAAAAAAAGATGATGAGTTGACAATACAAGAGCTGCTCAAACCCCCCCCCCACACACACACTTACTTCAGTCTTTGAAATAATTTAAAAGCTGCAGTATTACAATGAAGCCGCTTAAATAACTACAACCAGTAATCCCACTTCTGAATTGCAGGGAACAGTCAAGTACCTCTTCAACAGTGACCGATCATAACACCTACCAGTTAGTACCCTGGGCAGCCAGTAATCCCCTCTGCTCTACTCTACCCTACTAAAATTATGCGGAAAACAATATCCACAAATTTTGTCAACAGTCAGACCTTCAGAACTCACGCATGGTCGCAGCTTAAGAAAAAAAACGTATTTGACCTGCCTGCTCTGTTTCCAGTAGCAATACAAGAATAACTGCTTTGTATTCAATATACTCAGTGGTACATCACCACATACCTCTCAACCCCTTTCTAGACAAAGCCTAAAATAAATAAAAAAATGCATGAAAACATATTAAAGAACACTTTTAATGTTCATCTTACCATTAACTGTGAAGCATGCTGTAGACTTGCCTTTCCAATGCCAAACTGTACACTGCCTGTCATGTTGCAATGGGTCTTTTTGAAAACAAGGCTATGAACAGTGCCATCCTGATCAATTTCCACATCTCTACAGGCCTGCAGCAATTCTCCATTTAGGCTCCACTTAGGAGGCTTCACAGAATGAACTGAAATCTCACATTCAAACCTGGCTTCAGCTGGTTCAGTCACTTCTGTATCACACAGGTGTCTGATTATATTGATAGTCTGTTCTGTTAAAGTAAGAAAAGGCATAATAACTGTCACTATTCGTTAATTTCAGCCTTTGCAATTACAGTGACATCAAAGTACATGAGAAGTTGAGTCTTGATCCACGAGTCCGATGCTTATTATAATCATAACAAGAAAGCAAATTTAGGGATTGCAAAAGTACTGATGCACATACCACATGTTGCTCTAATTATACAGATGACCTGACCTAGAAGCTGACATGAACCACAACATATCACTCAGAAATACATGCTTAAACAACAGCAAAGCCCAGCAGTAGTCTTGTCTGTTTGACTCATTTCCAAATGTTGCCAAATGTAAAACCAGTCTGTTCAGCATTAAACATTGAGAGAAATTCAATTTTCAATTCTGAGCATGGCCCCTACCCTGGAGCTATATTACTTAAGTGGGTGAAACCTCCTGCTAAGGAGTGAGGTGAGGGGCAAAATCTCCTACACATCCATTAGGAACGTAGCTTCTGAATTCTGCTGCAAACTATTTGCTCTCACTTCACGGAAACCATGCTCACATCATCAAAGCAGATGGAGAAAAGAAACAGCCCTTTCTAATGTGGGGCATATTTTTTCATACCTTAAAATAAGCAGCAAGTGGTGAAGAAAATTGTCATCAAAATAAAATAAAATTAGATCCACAGTTGGGAGCCCACGTGGTGAAACAAACCAGGCTGCCGATTATCCACCATTCAGGAAGCAAATATCAGCCAATGGATGCGCCCGCCTCTAGCTCGTCATGAAGGAAAGAATGAGAGGCGGGCATGAGCTGCACTATATACTGTTGATTGGCTGCAGTAGCCAGGGACGTCACTAAAATGAAAGCATCACTGATTGGATGCCAACAGCAGTCACTCATACATACATCACGCGGGGGGAGTGGAAGAACAATGTAGGGAGGGGGGCGTTCTATTGCTGTGTGCTCGTGTCGTCAGTCGTGGGGGGAGGGCACAATGCTACTATGTAGAAACGGGCATTGGGCACAATGTTAAAAAGTGAAGAAAGTTTCACTTTTTAACTTTTGTTTTTTTTTTTTTTTTGCGATTTTGCCCCCCTTATGAGGCCGGCCTGTACGGCGCCCTAGGCAGTTGCCTAGTTCGCCTATGCCTAAGGCCGGCCCTGAACTCATTCACTCCGGAGCAGCTCAGAAAAATCTACCTGCTTAATTCCACCATAGGAACAACAGTGCAGCCTGAGCTCATTTTCAGAAAATCTATTTGTAATACCATACAGAAAACAAATGTTCATAACTCTTTAACTATAAGAGCTAGACTAAAAATGTAAATGCAAAAGATGTTCAGCAGATACTGACCTTTCCAACAGTGTAAATATTGGTAGTGCATATCAAAGTCATTATTAAATATTTGGCAAGGAATGTTGATATTCTGCATATTTTTTACCTTTTTGGAAAAGCAAAGCACAATATCTTGGTCAATGTACCATGCAGACCCATACAATTTGAATTGAAGTTGTTAGTATGAATGTCAACTTTAAAATGATACCTTAACCATTACTGTGTGACGCTCCTTTCATGAGATATTCACAGAAATATGATTAATATATTATTTCTCATAATTGATAAACAAAGCATAATATCTCATCACCTGTAACAGACAGAGCCTACATATCAGTGTAGAAGTTGTGCATCTGAATGTCAGCTTCAAAATGATGCATCATTTGTGTGATCACCATGCTCCCTTGCAAAGATATGGGCATAATAATAAAAAGTATTGTAAATGTATAATTTTCATAATCATACAAGACTAAACAAACTGTGATATCTGTACATG
Source organism: Protopterus annectens (assembly GCF_019279795.1). Classification (NCBI taxonomy): domain Eukaryota; kingdom Metazoa; phylum Chordata; order Ceratodontiformes; family Protopteridae; genus Protopterus; species Protopterus annectens. The sequence continues at coordinate 1,057,705,218 of NC_056744.1, read as the reverse complement.
TTTACAGTGCACAGACACAGTTCTTTTACCATGTTGTAAGGAGTAACACTGTCTTCAAAATGAGGTATTACTTGGCACACTGACATGCTCCCTTGCAAAGGTATTTACCAAAATATGAAAAAAATCATAATTTCCATAACCTAAGTCCAAAACAAACTTTGATGTCTGCACATGAGTACAACATACAGGCACCATTCTTTTACCATGTTAGCACTATCAATACTGTCTTCAAAATGAGGTATTACTTAACACATTCAGATGCTCCTTTGCAAAGTTATTTACCAAAATATGAAAAAAAAATCATAATTTCCATGACCTAAGTCCGAAACAAATGTTGATATCTGCACATGTGTACAACATACAGGGAGAGTTATTTTACCATGTTGGAACCAGCAATGCTGTCTTCAAAAAGAGGTATTACTAGGCACATGCAGATGCTCCCTTGCAACGTTATTTACCAAAACATGAAAAAAATCATAATTTCCATAACCTAAGTCTGAAACAAACTTTGATATCTGCAAATGTGTACAATATACAGGCACAATTCTTTTATCATGTTGGAACCAGCAATACTGTCTTCAAAATGAGGTATTACTTGGCACACTGACATGCTCCCTTGCAAAGTTATTTACCTAAATATGAAATAAATCATAATTTCTATAACTTGAGTCCTAACAAAACTGATATATGTACATGTGTACAGCATTCAGAAGCAGTTGTTTTACCTTCTAGACACATATGATTGTAAATATACACATTCTTGGTGTGGCCAACCTACTGCTGAATGGGTACATGTAAAGAGAAAAAGCAAGGTAAGGACTGCCACTCCACTAATGAACCCAGGACAGGCATGGGACTTCAGTGGCAGGCAAGGCCATCTGATCTGTCCAATAGCTGTGCTAGCTACTCACTCAGACAGCTGATACCACTGCAGTATCATGACCTCTGTCAGTGTCAGCAGTCTGCCTTACCTATGCCTTTTCTCTTTACATGTGTCCATTCAGCAAGGGACTTAAGGGATCAAGTTCTGTATTAGTAAGCCCTTCCTGTCATCTAAACTCTACACATGCCTGATAAAAGCAGAATAAAAAAACAAGTATTGTAGGGTGGTGACTGACATATTAGATTGTACGTGCTAGCACTCTCCTGAAACAGTTGTTCTTTCTCAGCATCTTCACCAGCTCCTTACCGCAGTTATTTGCCAAACTCAAAAATATATTCTACACAACACATTTCATAATAGAGTTTTACTTACCATACTGGTCCCTACTTGGTCATGGATGTTTTCCATTCTTCTCACAAGCTGCATGTTACCAATCCTGCATAGCTCTCCTCATGCCATTGTGGAGGTCAGTCAAGAACAGCGCAATGACCTCCTCAGTTAGGTGAATACCATCCCTTCTGAACAGGTGAATGCTGTCATGACAGATTGTAGATCCACCAATCCTGTGCATCAAGCCATGCATGAACCCATTCTGTAAACGTCTGGCCTTGTGCGCTGCCTGTTAACTGCTGCTTTCCATATCTGTCGAGGAATTATGTCAGACCACACACAATGACAATGTGGCCACCACGATAGCAGGTGTTCAAAAATTGCTGTGATTTGAAACCGTAGCCTTCCGAGTGGTTGACTGATGACATCATTCCCTCCAATGAGCAGCACAAGAATGTCGGGCTCATGGTAGATGGAACACTTCTCTTCCAACAACTGCAGTACTCCACTCCAATGCGTACCTCTTCATGCCATCCAGTATACCTTCACACTGGATGTGGGGAAGCTCAGGTTGTACCAGTTTTTAGTTTTGGAGGCATGGCTGGCAGCCCAGTGAATGTTGGAATGGCCATGTACCCACACTCTCACTTGTCATTCTCTGTGTGGACAAACTTGCAGAGGAAAGAAAATGCAAACAGATTACTACTGATGTTTGACAGATGTATTGGAAGACTACATATATATGTATATCATATGCATTACCTGGTTAGCCCATCCAGATCTTCCATCCTATCCACAGCGGCAGTATTCTTTGCATTAGGTACATAACTGGTAATGATGATACAGAGGTACCTACCTACTACCCATGAAAACGTCAAATTACACACAATGACTGAGAACATCAGAAGATAGTCTTACCTTACCTGAAATACTGCATGGGTGGACACTGACAAGGGGACACAGAAAGGGCACATGTAAAGAGAAAATGCTGGGTAAGGACCGCCACTCCAGTAATGCACCCAGGGCAGGCATGGGACTTCAGTGGCACTTGAGGGCATCTGATGTGTCCGATACCTGTGCTGGCTACCTGCTCACACTGCTGATACCACTGCTGTCTCATGACCTCCTTCAGTGTCAGCAGTCTGCCTTACCTCTACCTTTTCACTTTACATGTGTCCATTCAGCAAGGGACCTAAGGGATCAAGGATGGAAGTAATGTAATATAGTGACTGTGTGATACAGGAAATTACTACATGATACAATGTTCAATTGCAGTAGTTCATGAAAATATGAAGCATATGACCACTCATGGGACTTTACTGTATATCAAACAAATTGTAAAAATGACATAAAGAAAGTGGTGGAGGGTGGCTTGAAATGACTCCATGTAAACCAAAACCCAAATCTGGCTTGTGCATTCATCAATGTGATAACGACTTCTACTTATGTGAATAACAGTGACAGCGGCTGAGAGGAATACCTGAAAAGTGATAATGACTCAGTGCTATATTTAAACTGCATGTATTGTTAATGTGATAATGACCTGCATTTCATTCACACAAAGTTATGCATGCTCAGACACAGGTGATGATTGCTGCACATAACCTGTTGAGTAAGCATTCATTTATTTATTACTGAGCCCTTCCACCCATTTAAATTCCACACATGACTGACAAAGCCAGGAAGTATGCTCAAAATATATGGTAGTTCCATGCTGGTAGTAGTCTGCAAGTAATAACTTTTATCTCACTCAGGCAACTACTGAGTATAATCAGAAATATACAAGCAGAAATGTCAAACTTATCTGGTTGATCCATGTAAGAATTAGCCCAAAAAGTAGTAATTCATGTTATCTCACCTAACCATCCCTCTGGCTACAATGAGATACAGAAGTAAAAAACGTAGAAATACGGTCCCAAATATCTGGTTGAGCAATGCCAACAATCACCAATAAAATACTAAGCCTCTCATACCACCCAGACAATATTCAGTACAAAGAAAGAGTAAATCAAAATATACATTCAGAATGTTTGGATATATTTATCAGCACTGTTCCTGTTATCCACCAATCCAACATTTCAGCATAATCAAGGACACTTAAAATATTAGTATTATTAACTTGAGATATTGACTGAATAAGATAAGGTGACTTACTAAACATTTTCTGAAGTAAAATAAGACTATAACTATAATTATTGTCCTTTAGGACAGTTTCATAACCTGTTCTCCAGAAGTCATCAGTTTTAGGAGGGATAAAGAAGGACAGAGCTAAACTTTGCATGAGAACTATGTTATCCAGTGTTCACTTCAGCAGTCTGATCATGTATGCACAAGCACTTCCCTGATGCACAATGAAGTATTTCCCCAAGCAACCTCTTCATTAGTATGTCCAGGTATACACATGCACCAGCATGTGACATTCTCCCAAGCACCCCCTTCAGTAAAATATTGAGGTATGCACAATCACCAAAATAAGACATTCCAACAAATGACCCTTCATTAACATTTACTAGTTATGTGCTCCCACCTAAATGAAGCATTCCCCCAAGTGACCTGTTCAATAAAATGAAGCATGCACAACTGCCAGAATGAAATATTGGATCAAATGACCCTTCAGTAACATTTACTGGTATGTACATGCACCAGAATGAAACATTCATCCAAGCAATATCCCGACTTGCCTAGATATACCTTCTACCCCGTCACCTAAACCAAACTTCCCAGTTTCCTTCAGTTATGAATCAAAACTAACAACTAGGGATGCAAGGCCTACAGCATTTAGTTATTTTGTGAGAAAACAAACTGATTTGTATGTACAACCACCAAAATGAAGCAATAAATAAAAATGACAATTAAAATAACAGTTGCCCGAGTTACAAGATGTGCTGAAGAACAGGTACCTGTTTTATGGGATCATGGTACAGTGAAAAATCGGGACATTTGCTCTTTCCTCACTGTAGTGCGATCTTGTAGTTAGAATAGGGTCTATATTAAATCACCGAACGCTTAAAAAAGCGAACAGTGTTTATTCGACCCTATGTAAACAAATTGGATGCAGTTACTGAACCCCCCCCCCAACAAATATCCTGCAAGAAGGTCTGACACAGACTAACAACTGGAGCCAGAATCATGGTCTAAAACTCAATACCAAAAATGTGATAATACTTTTCAAAAACACAGCCACCCTAGCAACCTACTACACTGACAATACCCCTCCCCCAAGAGTAGAGACTGCAGTAATTTAGAAAGGTGTGTAAACAATGATTTGGCATATAACCATCATGCGTTTAAAGTAGAGAGAAAAACATTCTGTGCTGCACAACATATAAGCTGGGGTATGGCATCTACATCCAAACATGTCATTTTTCTGTCATACTCTATCCTGAGAAGACCAATCATAGAGTACAATGCCCCCTTCAATATGTACCTGAACAGATATATGCAACGACTGGAGTGGCGACAGAGATTCCTCATTAATCCCCCCCCCCGAAAAAAACAAATAAATAAGAAATAAACGGTGTGGAAAACAAGTCCTATGCAGACCACCTTAAAACCTTGCCCTTATATTCAGTCGCCTACAAACTACTGACAAGTGACCTATTCCTAGCATAAAAAAGTATCCTCCAATCCAGTCTTAATTAAGGATCTGTTGCACTTCCATAATGCAAACGTCATCAGGAACACCCAATCCAGGGACAAACATTTTCTGCAACATTAACAGGACATGCTGCAGAGAGGTAGGTGTCTCAGAGGTCCCCCCTTCTCTGGAACAAGCTTTCCATCCACATGAAGTAGAATTCATCCCTGCACTTATTCAAGTGAAACTAGAATATGTGGATGGGGAACTGTAAATATATCCCTGGTCTGGCAGAGACAGAGAGAAGGAGGAAGCATTTGTAAATGCTCAGCCACCCATTGGGAAACAATATCTATCACATTTTACTGGAAGCCTGGTTAGACTTAAAAGGGCCCGTTAGGTAGACAGCCTGGTATTCTACTATGATACTAAAACAAACAGCACTATTCATTCAATTATACATGCATTCTGTAAGGCCTCAGGTTTAATAGTTGGTATCTGCCTCTCATTGCTTATGAAATTTGACATTTTATTTCTATTTACCTGACTTTTCTCAGCTGAGAGAGACATACTGGGAGAATTTTTCTCAAACATGGCACAGAGTGGGGCAACAAAAAGTTGTACCTGCACATATTTGAGAGAGAAAAATAAACATTTGTACAAATGAAAGAAAAAAAAAACAAATGTATATGCTTTCATTAAATAATCAGTAATAAAAGCAACAAAAAATGTGTACATAAAGCTCAACAGGGCATTTATGTCACACCCGCATATAACAGAATCCAGGATTTTTGACTTCTACAGACTAATTTCACCAGACATGTATAATTGAAATCTTTTCAATTCAGAAATAGGGCAGGGGAGGTAATTGTAAACAGCCATAAAACATATATTGAGACCTCACAAAAATAAATAAACTGTAATACCCACAAGAAAACAACACACAAGAACAATACTCTTTTTGACTAGTCAAACAAGCGCATTTCAAATTATAATTGTTACAAACAACTCAAACATGACTGCAACTGAATTTTCACAAGCAAAGAGCAGCAAAATCCTTAGTCACAGAAATAAAGCCCTGAATCATAACCCAGGAAACCTGGGTTCAACAGCACTGTCTATCCTGGTGGGTGGGTGGAGGTCCAGGTCATAAAGTTGTCATATCCACAGGTGGAGGAGAGGCAGATGCAAATGTAACCCATCAGAGTGTATACAAGGCTCACTAAGGCACATTTCAATAGTGTTGCGGGTGCACAAGAGCACTCACTTGAGCAGGGAGGGTATAGTGACCCTCACAGTGATGCAGGTTGCATGTCACTCCATCCACAGGATCAGATCAGACTAATAAGTTCTCAGTGGCTGCCTGTATATTACTTTCAATGGAGACTCCCACACAAGAGGAACAAATGGGCTGGCCAAAGACTGATTGATGGTTGGCAAGTAATTGGGGGGAAAACAAAAGGAAAAAAAATGCTCACCTGCCAAAAGGAGTATGTATGCATTTACCAGTCATTTGTTAACCAGGTAGCTAGACTGTTCTACAGACCCATTCTCAGTCTTGATCCACAATACTTACATATACACACAAAAGCAAACACACGTACACACATATTGTCGCCGGTCATGAAACATTTGCAGTTGATCTGCACACTACTGCAGAATGTGGACAGTAATCAAATGGACAAAGAAAAACTCAAATTGCATCAAGGTGTTGGACAGCAGCCTGCAGAATAGCTTGAGAATAGTCATAACAAAACTAAACTGAGATGCACTTTGCAGTTATTACAGATATCCATTACGCGTTTTTGGCAAAAACAAAATTATACGGCTACAATTTCTGACAGATGTGAAATAAAAACTACAATGTCACATAATATACATATATAAACTCAAACAAAAGTACAAGTAAAATGGTATTAAAATCACGTTCGCTTAAAATACCCCATAACCAAAGACAAGTGCACATCTAGTATTTCAATAAAGACAGGACTTAACATGTATGGCTTTACTATCTAACCCACAACAACTATGGTTTACTTCAATAAAAACATGAAGATATACGATGTTTTTGCTTTTATAATAACAGTCCAAAGTACTTTTACTGTGCACATCCATTTACATATCCCAACAGCTAAAACTATTAACACACACTTAATCTTACATTTCTGCAGCACTAGAAATGCTACAAATATATACCACCATTATCTCACTGGCAACGCAATAACAATATTTTATCTTCTCACTACACTCTGACCCACATCATCCCTGTCACTTTCGACTGATGAGGTTGCTAGTAACACCTGCCAATCAATCAAACAATGGTGCATATCGTGCCCCCCCACCCAAGGAAGATCAAAACTTGCAACATACAGTGAAATAGACAAAACAGTATTCATGCACACAAGTCACTGTACCAAGACTTTTAACTACTAAAAACAGAGCTACCATAGCTATGTGAACTACCATTGTGGAATTACAGTGGTCTTGGGGTATTAACCTCACAACTAACAGCTCGGCCCGTCTTCTATATTTTGTGCCATGCCAACTCGCATTTGCTTTTCCTCCTTGACAGCAACTGCGTCTGTCTCGAAACTTTGACATTAATGTCAACCTCAAAACCTTTCACTTTAGCCACAAGTTGCTCACCATGGTGTCGCCGGTGTGGTGCTACCGTTAACATTGTTAAATGTTCCTATGGGCTTTCCCAAGAAGAAGACAGATTCGCCACCCATTACAGCTTCTGCTTTACTCCGACCGATTCTTTAAAAAAAAACAAAACAAAGGACAGCAGAGGTACCGGCGCTTATCGGGCAAAAAAAGGCACTGACCTTTAGAAATAAGCTAGTCTGCATAAAGCCACAGGTGGATAAGCAGACTTACAGTAGAGTAATTAGAATCTGCATTTAGCAGCATGGGAGTAACCTTTGTGGTGAGAAGCATGTTTCTGCTTATTGTTACTTGTAAAAGGCCTGTGCTGTCAGAGCAAAACAAAAGAACATAATTTTGGGAGTGGAGGTGTGATGCAAGTGGTGGCTTGGATTGCAGAAATCCGATTGGCTGCCACCACTTGCTTAGTAAACAACTTTAAAAGATGATTTTCTAATCAAAGTTTAATGTAAACTTAACGTAAAAACATATATAATGAAAAAGGAAAAGCCCTGTTTGCTGAGTGATGGAACAAACACAAAAGTCCAATGTAAAAGAAAAAATGTTCCAAACACTAAAACCAAGGAGAATCCAAAATCCAATAAAAATCCAAGTAAGAATCCAGATAAAGTTCCACAGAAACCTTTATTGCATAGGTAAGTGCTTTCACAACCTCTCCTGGTTGCTTCCTCAGATCAAAACAAACATGCTTAAAAACAATCCCCTTTTTATAATACACATCACACAAGACCCACCAATCCCCATGGAGAATACAAGACTCCAATGCTCTCCAGATTCAAAGAGATACACTCTTTTAAATCAGATAAAAACATATATGTAGAAAATGCATCTAAAAATACACGTAGAAATACATATAAAAACACATAAAAAGTGTGTATAAAAATATATATAAAAATGTGTGTAAAAAGCCTAAAAGCACTGTAAAGCATGCTTGCATGTCCTATTTGAAACATAACCCTAGTTCCGGAGCACAGCAGATTGCTTCATACTACTTTCTTCCTAAGTTTCCTATTCTTCAGAACAGGTTTAAGGGATATATAATCATTCAGCCTCGGTGATTTATGTGCAGCCAGTGTCAAAATCCATCTAAGTTCTTTCTGTTCAGTTCCATTACTTAAATCCCCACCTCTCATATTTTCTACTAAATTGTCTATAATGGAGAAATTAAAATAATGGTTCTCCCCCTGCTGCAACATGTGCTTGGCTGTTGCACTATGTTCCTGCCCTATCCTAAAACAGAAGTGATCCTGTATCCATTCTCTGAGGCGTCTGTTGGTTTTCCCAACATAGAATGCGTCACAGCATACACAGTGGGCTAAATATATCACATCCTTAGTTTGACAGTCCCCCATAGCACTAAATTTATATGATTTCCATGTTATGGGGTGTACAAATAATATGTCGGTTTCAATGTACTGACAGAATGCACACTTGTTGCATCTCACTGTCCTATAGGTCACCAGAGGGGGAATGTTCCATCCTTTCTTTATAGCAGAGCATTCCTCTGAGTGATTTACTGTTTTTATATGTAAACTTCGGCCTATCATCTACTATCTTACTGACCTGATCATCTGTATCTAGAATATGCCAATTCCTATACAGTATATTCTTAATCAGATGTATATCTGTCAAATGTGTCATGTTATAGCTCAAAACGTGTGTGCCACCTATCCTTTTCTCAGAGGTCAGATTATCTCTAACCGGACTGGAGAAGTATGTTTTCCCTATATTGTCTCTCTGACTTTTGGCTGTTTGACAAGCCTCCTCTATCTCTCTTTTGGGGTAACCTCTGACTGCAAACTCATCTCTCAAAGTTGCCAAACTGGTCTCAAAATCCTGGTTCCTGGCATGTAACCTAGACATGTGCACAGCCTGATTCTTAACAACATTGTTAAAGATGTGGGGTGGATGCATATGTGTTAGAAAAATATGTATTTAAACATGTATAAAGTGCTAGTTTAAAAGCAAGTAGTATATAATGCATTTTATTCTATTTACAATATGGCAATAAGAATGATTTTACATGTAGTTGCTTGAAGCTTGAAACTGCAGTGTGTTTGAACTCTGACCCTGGCAGTAGCTAGCTCAGCAAGCTTATGTTTCTCACTAATGATTATCTGCTGGGTCAGCAAAACTGAATGTATAAAGCATTGAATATTCTTGTTTCTTCCTCTGAGATAATTGACCTTGTGAATATATCAGAGATAAGACACAGCTGCTACAAGGGAAAATTGCAAGAACAGAGAAGAGTATTGCGAAAGTGAACCGACCATTGTATTCGAGCTAGCCTGAGACCTTGGGAGAAAGAAACATTTACAGAAAGACATTATAATGAACCAGGTGCTTTGCAAGGCTGTATTATTCTCATGGGAAAACTTTTAAAATGTATAACATCAGCTTTTTCTTATGAATAGAATATTGTAGACCATAGTGATGTAGGTGCCCTGTGACTAACCACGTCAGTAAGGTGGGCACAGCTCAAATGTAAAGACTATATAAAATCATGTACTTCCTGCATCATGTCAGGCAAAACTCTGTACTTGTATGGTTTTTTGCCTCCTGGTGTACACTAGTAAACTTTTGCATCTGAGCCTCCTGAGTTGTTATCATTTGTTTTTATTTAACAGTTTGGTCCTTTTAAACCGGAATTCCCTTGGTAAGCTGCAGGTCAGAGTGCATCGGTGGTTGAATACTGCGCAGGAGAAGTTACCAAAATGGTTCTTCTTAAAGCACAAAGACCTCCGACTGAATTGTTGTCTTGAGAGGCTGGCCACTTTCTGATCTGCGGCCGAAGAGCGGTCTCGAACTGGTCAACCCAGGAGGCTCAGGTAGGAAATATTTGCCTTTTTTCTGTTTTAGATCAGGGACTAGGTTACAGTAAAAATGTCATTGTCATAGATTTGTTATACAGATCAGGGACAAAAGGAAATTACTGTATATTTTGTCAGAGATCAGGGAAACAGAATAAGGTAGACAGTTATTCTAGATAAACTGTGTAAGAAACTGAAATACCACGTGGTGAAAAAGGGTTACGTAACATTTTTTTTAGAATGAGAAATCAGTGCACTAAAAGATCCGCCCCTAACTGATGACACAAAATATATGCAATTACAATGGACTGATAATGTAAGGTATTATACAAAATGGGTTAATAAATACGGATTTGATGGTAAATTAAACAAGATTTCATTAGTTAAACTTTTAAAACAGCTTAAATCTGATGCAGAAGGTCAGGCAAAAAAAACAACAGCAATTAGGCATTCCTCAAGCACACAGGTGTATTGAGGAAGTAAACCTAAGGGAACAGAAAACTAAAAATGCAAAAACATTATTTTTAGACAAAGATATGGTAGATTATTGGAATGTTTCAATAACCATAGTGGTATGGCTATTCCTGAAAATCAGAAACATGATACCTCATATGAACAGCAACTGAAAAATGCATTTTTGAAAGGTTGCATTGCACCTATCAGTAGCTTTATTACAAAGCATATGATAGATCATCGAACAAGTAGGCTACAAGCCTTACTTGAATATGCCAGACATGCTGAAAGACACTTTAATAGTAAAAAGAAAAAAAAGACACAGGTCTTCACAGCTGAAGACAGAGCAGAGGTCTTTGTAGTAGTCAGGTAAAAAGGGTAAAAAAAATACCCAGGGAAATAGACAATCTGACAAAAGGTCAGAAGATTTTAAAGAGAAAAAAAAAAAAGGTGAGTGCTTTAAGTGCAGTAAGAAAGGACATTTAACAAGGGATTGCAGGCTAAATAAAAAGGTGACTACAAAAAATAAAGATGATGAGGACTGACTATATGATAGTGATAAAAATCAAAAATCATCAGGGAAGAAAAACAAACAAAGGGCAAATGTAAATGTAGTGGAAGAAATAGAGGAAGTGCAGGCAAATGTAGAAAATAAAAAAAGTAAAATTTTAGATTTGGCATTACTGAGCTTGGAACTCTATTTGGCAGACACAAAACCGGAAGTTACACTTCTGGTGAAAGGAAGGGAAGTAAAATTCTTGTGTGACTCAGGAGCATCACGAACTTTGATACACCCTTCAAAGTTACCAAAATATAATGAATCACCTGAATATATATTAGTAAAAGCAGCAAATGGACAGCTATATAGGGAGCCACTCTCCCATGATATAGCAATAACTGACCCTGTTTCAGGCATGACTCAGAAAAGTAAAATTGTAGTTTCTGCGAAATGTCCAGTAAACTTACTGGGAAGAGATCTTATGCAGATATTTGGCATAGTGGTAGTCCCCACTATGCAGGGTATGGAAGCACAAAGACAAATGGATACTTTTGTGGTGCGACCGGAGGGTGAAACCTTTTACTGGTACAGCCAGGACCTAGTTACGACTGGTCCAGGGGCAGTAACCGGAGAACTGATAAATGTTGCCATCAGTAAGGCCCCCTCCCCTGACACTGATCAGCAGCACTTGTTACATTGTACTCTATACTACTGTAGCATGCCAGGACCTGATAAAGAATATGAGCAAGAATTGTTCAAAAATCCTGCTAACAGATTAGTATTACGAAACTTGTATTGGGATACTGAGGGAAACAGTGTGGTAAGCTGTTCACTACCTCAGGAATTCATGACACTGTACAAATCTAATAGACTACCACATGTCAGCTTGACTAAGAATAAGGATGTGAGATGGGCAGACTTAGGAGAAAAAGTAACCAGATGGGAAAACCAAACTGATTTAGAATTATCAGAACAGGGAATACAAAAAAAACAGAAATTAAATTGGCTAACACAGACACATCCAGCTGTACACTCACAAACTAGTGAAGACAGCTGATTAGCATTCTTATTAGAAGAAGAAGAAAAAGCCTTGTGTGATATACCAAACACTCTTTGGTCAACAGGTAAATCAGATGTAGGACTTATTCAAACAGCAGGACCAGTAACTATTACACCAAAATCAGCATTTAGACCACAAAAAAGACAATACCCCTTGAGGAAAGATGCAGAGCAAGGAATCAAACCTATAATAGCAGCATTACTCAAGGAAGGAGTACTGGTAGAATCTCTTGATTCACCATGTAACACACCTCTATTTCCTGTTAAAAAAGCAAACGGGAAATGGTGGATGGTACAAGATTTACAAGCTGTAAACAATGCAATAATACCCAGAGCACCTACGGTGCCAAACCCACACACTTTGTTAAATGATTTAAAACCACAACAAAAATATTTTACTGTGGTAGATATAAGCAATGCTTTCTTTTCAATACCTATACATCCTGATAGCCAGTATTGGTTTGCATTTACATTTCAGGGTAAAAGATATACCTATACTCGGCTACCACAGGGATATTGTAAAAGTCCAACGATATTTGCACAAGAAATGGCAAGCAACCTGGCAGGGTTTACCCCACCAGGAGGTAGTCAGATTCTACTTTATGTAGATGACATCTTGCTAGCAGCCCTTACCCAGCATCAATGCAGGGAGGATACGATAGCATTATTGAAATTTTTAGCAGCACAAGGACACAAAGTAAACAAAAGTTAAGTTACAACTTTGGAGAAAACAGGTTAGATACCTAGGATATGTAATATCCAATGAAGGTAGAATATTAGACGAAGACAGAAAAACAGCGATTTTACAGGCACCCAAACCAGCAGCCAAGAAGGAAATGATGTCCTTCTTGGAAACGACTAATTTTTGTCGAAACTGGATATCAAACTATGCTTTAGAATCTGCTCCACTGGCTGATTTAATATATAAAACACCAATGGCAGCACAAGATGTATTACAATGGACACCTGAAGCAGAAACAGCTTTCTGCAGACTAAAACAATTGATAGCTTCATCACAAGTTTTAGGACTTCCAAATTATGACAAAAGATTTTTTTCAGACCGTAGATTGTAAGCAGGGATACATGACGTCAGTTTTGACGCAACAGCATGGGGATAAGCAACGCCCCATAGCTTACTATTCATCACAGTTAAATCCAGTGGCACAATCATTGCCTCTCTGTGTGCAAGCAGTAGTCGCAGCTGCAATGGCAGTACAGGCTTCGGCCTCAGTAGTGTTGTTCCACCCTCTCACATTGAGAGTGCCTCATGCTGTCACAATAATTTTACTGCAAGAAAAAATAGCATATCTATCTCCTGCTAGACATCTTTCATGTATGACCATACTGCTGAGCCAACCTCATATGGTAATTGAACGTTGTACAACATTAAATCCATCAACGTTACTTCCAACTCCTGTGGATGGCACACCGCACAGTTGCCTGCAGGAAATTGAGCAAATAACTTTGCCCAGACAGGACCTCACTGATATGCCCTTAGATGATGCTGAGGTGACATTTTATGTGGACGGTTCATGCAGAAAGGGTCCTACAGGGAAAAATCTAGTAGGATATGCAGTAACCACAGATACAGAGATTTTAGAAGCCCAACCCTTACAGCATAACCTGTCTGCTCAAGCAGCAGAACTGATAGCCTTGACACGGGCTTGTACTCTAGCAAAAGATAAAAAAGTAAACATATATACTGACAGTCAGTATGCTTTTTCTACAGTGCATGTTTTTGCACAACAATGGAAAAATAGGGGAATGATAACATCTACTGGCAAACCGATTAATCATGCGCAACTTATTTTGAACTTGTTAGATTCCATTCAGTTACCTACTAAGGTAGCTATTTGTAAATGTTTAGCTCACACAAAACAACAGGATGCAATTTAAAAAAAAAATGCAAGAGCTGATGCAGCTGCAAAGCAAGCAGCCTCAGACTCAGAAATTTTACTTTTAACCGAAAAATTACAACCCTCTGAGATTTTAGATTTAGAGATGTTAAAAACAATGCAGACATTGACTACAAAAGCTGAAAAACAAAAATGGGAGAAACGAGGTGCAATCCTCGAAAATAGACTGTATATCTCCAAAGAAAAAAAACCTATATTGCCGTCTAATTTATTTAGATATGCAGCTTTGTTGAGCCATGGGCAATGCCATGTCTCAACAGGGGGGATGGTACAGTTAGTAAATCGTGTATTCCAAACATATGGTTTTACAAATTACACACAAAAATTTTGTGCAGCATGCCATGTCTGTAATAAACATCATGCACAAGGAGCATTCAAACCCAAGCAAGGGAGTTTTCCTGTACCACCATATCCGTTCCATACTATCTGTATGGATTTCATAGAACTGAACAAATGTAAAGGAAAAAAATACTGTTTAGTAATTATAGACATGTTTTCCAATTGGGTAAAAGCTTTTCCAACTAAAAATCCGGATGCAGCGACAGTGGCAAAGGCCCTAATAAAAGAAATAATTCTCAGATTTGGCATATCGGAAAGGATCTATAGTAATAATGGGACACATTTTGTGAATCAGACGATTCACCAACTTGGGAGATACTTTGGGATCTCCTTGAAGAATCATTGTGCCTACCACCCACAGTCTGCAGGACTGGTGGAAAGGTACAATGGAATTCTAAAAAATAAGTTAAGGAAGTTGGTGGGGGAAACACAGAAGAATTGGATTTGCTGTTTGCCTTTGGCACTGCTGAGCATGAGAACAGTTCCAAATGTGAAGGGTTTAACCCCCTTTGAAGTGATATTTGGAAGGGCATATTATGTGCCACAATGGAAAGCTCTCATGCCTGCAGAATTAGAGGCTGACAGCTCATTAGCTAGTTATGTTAGGAAAATGTTAACTAAAAAAACAGTTTTGCAGTTGAACTCTTTTTCAGATAAAAGACAGACCAGACCGTTGGAAGCAGTGCTGACCCCGGGGTCCTGGGTTTGGTTAAAGGTCACGAAGAGAAAGATTTGGGCGAGTCCAAAGTGGGAAGGACCGTACCAGGTACTATTGGCGACACCTACTGCAGTCAAAGTTGCTGAGAGGTCGTCCTGGGTCCACCTGACGCACTGTAAACTGGTAAAGAATTTTCAGCTTGATAAACATTTTGTGACTGACACACAACAAAGGCAGGATGGCCAAGAGTGAAATGAGTAAAAACACAGATCAACCCCAGAGATATTGTTTAATCATCTTGCTAACTATGCATTTATTGACTATGATTGTGATGACTTTCCTTTTGTTGTGATTCTTCCTACATATAACCACACAAGTGAAAGTGAAGAAACGTGATGAACTGTCTATAGACTGGCATCCAAACTTTAACACATAGCTAGCTATAAAGCATGTATATGTAGAGACTATGAACATTTCAAATTGCTGGGTTTGTACTGCCATACCAACAGCATATGGAGGACTGTTGATGTCCGCTGTCCCCTTGGGGATAAATAAGACTTGGAAAAATTTGCTTTTTGATACAGGTTCTGTAAGATCACAGGACAAAATTGCATTGTATTTGCCTATTACACAGAGGGGAATTGTATGTTTGTATAAGAATAACACACTCCAAGTGGGTTGGAGTAACTGTAACATAACTGTATCTTATAAATGCTATATTAAGACTAAAGATAAAAGCACTATTTGTAGCACAAATTATGATTCATATTTGAGCTTAATGAAAACAACATTAAGTGAAGTGCAGAGAAATCCTGCCTTGCATAAACAATTGTCTGTCATAGACAAAAAAATGTTTCATTCAGAGCTAACCCGTATCAGTACCAAAGTAGAAAACTGTTATTTTATTTGTGGGAAAAAGGCATACAAATGGCTACCTGAGAATTGGTCCGGCAGTTGTTTTTTTGGGTTATCTGGTTCCAGCTATAAGGCATACTGCAGAATTACCTCTAGGTAAGATACGAAATGTAAGAGATGTAGCCCGAAAACCTGAAGATCCTATCGGAAAACCTGTAAATCCAATGGAAAAAATCAAAGCTGGTTGGAAGAACCATCATTCTGTGAAAGATAAAAAAAAATTGACTCATATGGACTTGAGTAACAGTGTTATATCTTGGGCTGGGATATTTCCAGCATATGGAGCAGTCAAATCGATCTGGGAGTTGAGAAAACTGTCGAAGCTTCTCGAAGTAATGAGTAATGCAACCTTTTCTGCTCTCGAACTAGTGACTGATGAACTGAATGCAATGAGAACTGTTGTGCTACAAAATCGAATGGCTCTTGATTAATGATCACCTAGAGGTAATGCAGCAGGTATCAGCCATGACTGAACCAGGCCCAAACCCACTGACGAACTTTTTCCAGAGTCTGTTTGGTGGGTGGGGTTCTATCCTAATGAATATTTTAATTGCTATTTGTGTTGGTCTGCTCCTATTAGGAGCATGTGTCTGTTGCGGGATTCCCTGTATGAAAAGATTAGTCAAAGATTTTGTTGATATATCTGTAATTGAAACTTTGTACCAAGACATTGAATTGAAACTATTAATTCCAGATGAAACTTGTTACGAAATATAAACTAAATGACTTGCCTAGTTAAAAATCCTTAAAGGAAAGGGCTAGGAGACAATATAACATTGTTTATGTTTCTGAATAGAATAAAAGGTATTAAAAGGAGGGAAATGTTAGAAAAATATGTATTTAAACATGTATAAAGTGCTAGTTTAAAAGCAAGTAGTATATAATGCATTTTATTCTATTTACAATATGGCAATAAGAATGATTTTACATGTAGTTGCTTGAAGCTTGAAACTGCAGTGTGTTTGAACTCTGACCCTGGCAGTAGCTAGCTCAGCAAGCTTATGTTTCTCACTAATGATTATCTGCTGGGTCAGCAAAACTGAATGTATAAAGCATTGAATATTCTTGTTTCTTCCTCTGAGATAATTGACCTTGTGAATATATCAGAGATAAGACACAGCTGCTACAAGGGAAAATTGCAAGAACAGAGAAGAGTATTGCGAAAGTGAACCGACCATTGTATTCGAGCTAGCCTGAGACCTTGGGAGAAAGAAACATTTACAGAAAGACATTATAATGAACCAGGTGCTTTGCAAGGCTGTATTATTCTCATGGGAAAACTTTTAAAATGTATAACATCAGCTTTTTCTTATGAATAGAATATTGTAGACCATAGTGATGTAGGTGCCCTGTGACTAACCACGTCAGTAAGGTGGGCACAGCTCAAATGTAAAGACTATATAAAATCATGTACTTCCTGCATCATGTCAGACAAAACTCTGTACTTGTATGGTTTTTTGCCTCCTGGTGTACACTAGTAAACTTTTGCATCTGAGCCTCCTGAGTTGTTATCATTTGTTTTTATTTAACAATACTTGTATGGTGAACATAACTGCTACGGTAACATTCCTCCTATGCAGGCTAGTGTATATCTTTCCAGTTGTTGTTTCCCTTATTACTTTAATATCCAAGAAGTCAATGCTAGTCCTAGAACTATTAACAGTAAAGTTCAAAAATTCCTTACTATTATTCAGATGTTCAATAAACTCATGTAACCTTTCTTCAGTATCACCCCATAGAAAAAACAAATCATCCACAAAACGCTGGAAAAATAATATATTCCTACCGAAATCATTATTATTCATCATGAAGCATTGTTCCCAGTGTGCCATTACTATGTTTGCATAACTGTTAGCTGTTGGGGTCCCCATGGCCACCCCTGATGTTTGCAAAAAATACCTTGTTTCAAATGTGAAAACATTAAATTCTAAAATTCATTCAAGTAGGAAACAAATTAAATCAATATTTTCTACAGCTATTGTGGCATCTTTCATCAAGAACTCCCTTACATAGCCTATTCCTACCTCATTGGGAATGCTGGTGAAAAGGGGTACTACATCCAAGGTAACCAAAAGTTCTTTCCCAGTTGCCTTGTAACTGCTTAAAAAGGCATAAAAATCTTTTAAAAAATGCTCAGAATCTCTCAATATTGAACAATGTTTAGAAATCATAGGTCTCAATTGCTTTTCCAGATAAACAGATGCTGGCTCAGTAATCCATCCAGATCCTGAAACAATGGGTCTGAATGGTGGTCTCAGTTTATTCTTATGGACCTTAGGAAGTCCATTAAAACTGGGAATAACAGGTGTGTCAATAATAAAATATTTATACAGACATTCAGGTATAGCATGCTCTAAATAGCAATTCTCAATTTGCCGTTTATAGTTCTCAGTTATTGATTTTACCTCTGTTACTTCAAGTCATTTATATGTATTCTCACAATCCAACATATGATTCAAGGAATCTGAATAAAACAATTTGTCCATCACTACTATCTGGTGCCCTTTGTCAGCAGGCTTAATAATTATATCCCCATCATTACAAGCCTAGTCAATGCTTGTCTCTCATATAACGTCATATTGTAAAACCTCTTATCTCTGCAATTGGATCTAAGAGCAGTATATAAGTCACTTTCACATGCTTTAATAAACACTTCAACACTCGGTGGTAGAGTGGGTGTAAAAATACTTGTTTTTTTAAAAAGATCAACATCCACATTTTCAGTACTTACATCATATATAATTTTCAGGGAAACGTTACGTGCAAACAATCTCAGTTCAATCAACGCACTTGGTAAATCCGCTTGCACGGAGGGTATGAAGAAGCCCCTGTTTAACACTTTCATCTCATCTTCATCTAGTTGCCGCATGGAAATATTGCAAACTAGGTCATTTGCCAGCTTTTTTTCAGTGTCTGTACCTGTCCTTCCCCTGTCGAGTGTTTCCTTTTGAATTTTCTGCCCTCTGTTTCCACTTCCACGGCCCTCTTTGAGCGTACATGAAAAGGGAGGGGTAAAGCCGGGAACGATCGTTCATGGTTAATGGATGATTCCACACCCCCCACTGTAGTTTCCTTATTGGTTGTGACCTCCTTCCGTCTCACCACTTGTTCAGAATCTGGAATAAGTGATGTATTGTCGGAGCCATTCACTCGTCTTTCAGTATGTTTAACTGTAGTAATGTCAAGGGAGTTGGTAAACCCAGTAGTAGTCGAAGTGGATGCAGTCACTACCAAACTTCCAACATTCTGCCGAGGCATGGTGAGCAGCTGCTCTCTACCATTCATGACGTTATTGTTAATGCTTTTTCCAGCATCCTTTTCAGCACGGGCTATGTCTGCTCTAGGTTCCCTAGGCCACGAGAAGACATTCCTTTTCTGAAAATCAGTTAAATCCCTCTTTAAATTTTTCTGCTTCATCTGTAATAATCTCCGTTCATAGGAGCTGACTTGATCTGTCAATTCAGACAAACGGGAATCTATAAAACTGTCATGAGAATTTTTATACAGCAATTCTTGCGTTTGTTTTATTTTATCACAGAGTTAATTTTCTAAGGGTAGGAAAAAGTCTATAATCAACTGCATGTATTTAATGCTAGTGTCAATATTTATCTGCTGCCATTTCACTAGCAGTTCTGGATAAAGAGTACCATATGAGGGCATATTCATTACTTGTAAACCCCTGGGTATTACTTTAAATTTAACACTGGCTTCCATGTGAAATCTCTGAAGCTGCAGTCTTTTCAGTCTATATAAATCATTCTTTAGTGCTCGTAACTGTTGCCTCACATCAATCCGTTCCTGATTATCATCCTTGTCATATTCTAACTGCTCACCTGCCAAAAGGAGTATGTATGCATTTATCAGTCATTTGTTAACCAGGTAGCTAGGCTGTTCTGCAGACCCATTCTCAGTCTTGATCCACAATACTTACATTTACACACAAAAGCAACCACACGCACACACATATTGTCGCTGGTCATGAAACATTTGCAGTTGATGTGCACACTACTGCAGAATGTGGATAGTAATCAAATGGACAAAGAAAAACTCAAATTGCGTCACGGTGTGGGACAGCAGCCTGCAGAATAGCTTGAAAATAGTCATAACAAAACTAAACTGAGATGCACTTTGCAGTTATTACAGATATGCATTATGCGTTTTTGGCAAAAACAAAATTATACGGCTACAATTTCTGACAGACGTGAAATAAAAACTACAATGTCACATAATATACATATATAAACTCAAACAAAAGTACAAGTAAAATGGTATTAAAATCACGTTCGATTAAAATACCCCATAACCAAAGATAAGTGCACGTCTAGTATTTCAATAAAGACAGGACTTAAACATGTATGGCTTTACTATCTAACCCACAACAACTATGGTTTACTTCAATAAAAACATGAAAATATACAATGTTTTTACTTTTATAATAACGGTCCCAAGTACTTTTACCGTGCACATCCATTTACATATCCCAACAGCTAAAACTATTAACACGCACTTAATCTTACATTTCTGCAGCACCAGAAATGCTACAAATATATATCACCATGATCTCACTGGCAACGCAATAACAATATTTTATCTTCTCACTACACTCTGACCCAGATCATCCCTGTCACTTTTGACTGATGATGTTGCTAGTAACACCCACCAATCAATCAAACAATGGTGCATATCGTGCCCCCCCACCCAAGCAAGACCAAAACTTACATCATACGGTGAAATAGACAAAACAGTATTCATGCACACAAGTCACTGTACCAAGAATTTTAACTACTAAAAACAGAGCTACCATAGCTACGTGAACTACCATTGTGGAATTACAGTGGGCTTGGGGTATTAACCCCACAACTAACAGCTCGGCCCGTCTTCTATATTTTGTGCCGTGCCAACTCGCAGTTGCTTTTCCTCCTTGACAGCAACTGCGTCTGTCTCGAAACTTTGACATTAATGTCAACCTCAAAATCTTTCACTTTAGCCACAAGTTGCTCACCATGGTGCCGCCTGTGTGGTGCTACCGTTAGCATTGCTAAATGTTCCTATGGGCTTTCCCAAGAAGAAGACAGATTCGCCACTCCTTACAGCTTCTGCTTTACTCCGACCGAATCTTTAAAAAAAGCAAAACAAAGGACAGCAGAGGTACCGGCGCTTATCGGGCAAAAAAAGGCACTGACCTTTAGAAATAAGCTAGTCTGCATAAAGCCACAAGTGGATAAGCAGGCTTACAGTAGAGTAATTAGAATCTGCATTTATCAGCATGGGTGTAACCTTTGTGGTGAGAAGGATGTTTCTGCTTATTGTTACTTGTAAAAGGCCTGTGCTGTCAGAGCAAAACAAAAGAACATAATTTTGGGAGTGGAGGTGTGATACAAGTGGTAGCTTGGATTGCAGAAATCTGACTGGCTGCCACCACTTGCTTAGTAAACAACTTTAGAAGAAGATTTTCTAATAAAAGTTTAAGTAAACGTAATGTAAAAACATGCTGAATCGTAACCGAATAAGATAAATTACAAGTTCAGTTGCGATTTCAGCGTGTTTTACATTTAACTCAGCTACAAACCTGCAATGGAGTTTATCACACTTGTGGACGGCACTAGGGGTGTAACAGCTTGCATTTAGTATCTTCTCATGATGCGCTCGGTGTTATGCACTGAGGTGCCATGAGAAGGTACTCAGGGTTAATGAGTTAAGTACTAAAAACTGTTTTCCTCTAGACAAGTGAGAAGAGTTGAGTGCTGTAGTAATTTGTAGATTATTTAGTGCTTACAACGAGTTCTGAGCAAGTGCTGAGCTCAAAGAAATGGATTTGATTGTTAAAACTAAAAAACTGACTAGTTCTAAGGGAAAATTCGAAGAGCAGACTTATGGCGCCGGGAATAGTTTAACCTTAGCTAAGCTGCGATGGATAAAGTGTTTTTTTTTTTAGATAAGCTACCTAGTGCTTACCACTCCCACTGATAAGCTAGAAGGCTTCCCTCCAACACAAAAAGGCTTGAGGGCTGAGAAACTTACAAACAGTCCTGGATACAGCAAATCTGTATCTGGACTAGACTACTTACAGGAAAGGCAGAAAACAAGCTTAATTTTTTTTTTTGTAAAGTGGAAAGGGAGAAAGCAGGAGCAGAAGATAATTCAAGGTTAAAAAACTAAGTGGGTTGGCCTTCTCAAATGTTCTCCCTGTATTAGATAGAATGAGGTAATGACACTAGACTGGGAGGAGTGTCGCAGATCAAATTTACAGTAGGGGTGGGCAACTTCAAAGCCACCAAGTATAAGAACAGAATACCAATAGGGAGGGTGGGAAACAAAAATCAGCACAAACAAACCCAAACAGATGCCTAACAAATGTAGAAAATTTCCAGTTAATACCTCACACACAGTGAGTAATGGGTCATCTATCTTTCCCTCCCTAGCACCTGCTTTGGAGATGATCAAAGACTTATGTGGAACATTTTCATTGACTTTGAGACTCAAAAGTGCTGTGGTCTTGGAAGCATTTGGAATAATGGTTAAAGTCTTCGCCTCACATGCACAAGGTACAAAGTTCGATCCCGACATCCAGACAATGCCTATATAGAGTTTGCTTATTCTCCCTGTGTCTCTCTGGAGTTTCTCCCACCTCACAAAAACATGATGAGGGTTTCCATCTCAAACTCACACAAGAATGGAGTTGTGGACAGCAGCACAGACTCTAGATGGTGCCCTATAGGGGGAAGAGTTGTATAGACCAACTACTTTGGTCATCTACTGTGGTACACCACACATGGATCACAGACTGCATGCAATGGTAGGGCTAGCCACTTGATGGTATAAAATATGGCTCTAGGTGATTTGATCATGTTGACTAGTGTCACCAAATAGCATGGGTATTTGCCAGTGAGAAGTGGGTTGAGGACCAGGCCTATTATGACCTATGTCAGGGAATAACACTAATGGCGGGAGGGTATATGTGCCCCTGTTGATTTGTGTGTGCCTGCCATGAAGCTCAACAGAATGGCCAATAAGCTACTGGGCAGCCAGTGTTCATTTGCCCAGCTTGGGTTACCTGAGATAGCTCTGTTGAGTGATAGTTGGAGGTAAAACCTATCAACCTGCCAGACACTAACTAAGAATTTATGCACTAAGTGTTGGTTTACTGACAGGATAGAGCTTGGAAGTGGATGACGTGATTATAAGGAGGAAGCCAGACATTCTATGCATTCAGGAGACAAGATAGAAGGGCAGTACAGCAAAGCCACTTGACTTGGGATCCAGAGTCTACTACTACTATGGAGGACAAGCTAGAAAAATGTGAGGCTATTATGGTGAGGGGCAGGCTTCAGATGACAGTGCGGGATGTCATCAGAATTAGTGGCAGACTCATGGCAATCTGACTCCAGTGAATGATAGGGCAGTATTAATAATCTTAGCTTATGCCCCACAAAAGAGCTGTGATAGTGAGGAAAACAGGGCAGTAAGATAGCAGTTGCAAGGCCCACTAGATAAAGTAGGACAACGTGAATTGGTGTTGATAATGGTTGACCTGAATGCACATATCAGGACAGACAGAACAGGATACGAGGACTGCCTGGGTACAATGACAAATAGCTTGATGATGGTCAACACATGGTTCAGTAAGAGAGACAGTCAAAAGATCACATACAAGAGTGGCCAACATGCAACACAGGTAGACTTCCTCTAGTAAGGAAGGGGCACTGGGGTAGAATCAGTGATTGCAAAGCCATCTTCAGTTAAAAAGTTGCCCCAAAGCATAAACCATTGGTTGCCACAATCAGCTGCAAGCAATCATCAGTGAAGGGTATAATGCCAAGAGAGACCAGGCTGAAGACTTGGAAGCTGACTGGAGAGAAAGCACAAAAGTTCAAGGAATTACTCAGGGCTCTAGTACCTGAAGAAGATGAGGAAAAGTTGAAGAAGAAGACAAAGAATGGCAGTACCTCAAAGCAGCATGTATGAAGACAACAGACAGGATATGCAGAAAGTTGATGGTGGAATGCAGAAGTCCAGGAAGCCACCAAAAGATGAAAGGAGCACAGAAAAAAAAACTGTAAGATAAAAAGAAAGATGGGCAAGGCTAGGAAAGAATATTGGTTGGTTAACAAAGAGCCTAAGAGAGGAGTTGCAATACCAAATAATAAGGCATCAAAGGCACTCTACCAACTTCTGGAAAGTGACTCAGTAGATTAGGTTGCAAAGCAAAGATGAAAAGATAAAGTAGATAGTCACTCATTCTTCATAAGGGATGCCAGCAGCAGCCTGCACACCAGTCCACAGGACATCAAAGGCAGATGGAAGGCAATACTTCCAGCAGTATCTGAATGAAGAAAACCCAACAGAAGATGTACTGTCTCAGACACCACCTATGATGAAAGAAGAGGACAGGAGGAGCCCACCACATAAGAAAAAGTAAGAACAGCTCTAAGGAAAATGTAGTTGAAGAAAGGTACAGGCTCTGATTGGGTCACAGCATGTATGATAACGATCTTGGCTGAGATAGGGATGAAATGGCTGCTGAATGTACTCATAACAGTACTAAGAGAAAGGTGTATGCCAGACGACTGGAGAATAATCATACTAGTGCCAGTGTATTCAAGAACAAGGGGGACATTTACAACTGTGGGCAGTACAGAGGTGGACATTTCAAATTTAGATCAGTATGGAGGACAACTGACCCAATATTTGCACTGAGTCAGATACTTGAGAAGAAGATATAGATGAAGAAATGGTCCAACTGGGCATTCCTAGACTTGGAGAAAGCACATGACAAGGTCCAAAGAAAGCTAATCTGGGCAGCCTTGTGGTGGTTTGAAGTACTAGAAACAATGGTAGAATTAGTGCAGGCTATGTACAAGGACCCAATGACTCAAGTGCAAACAGTGTTTGGTCACACAGATGGGTTCCCAATGGGAGCAGATGTGCAAAAGGGTTCAGCTCTGAGCCCAGTGTTGTTCATACTGGTGATGGACTACATTAGCAAACAGGTTGAAGAGGACAGATCAACAAAGTTCCTGTATGCAGATGATGTGCCATTACAAGCAAACACTGAACAAGGACTTTGGTAAAGGACTGGGGAATAGAATGCAAAACTGAAGGCACATGAGATCAAACTGAGTACAGATAAGACAGTTGTAATGGCAGCAAATAGGGGAAATCAGAAGAGGCTGAGAACTGAAAAGATGGGAAAATAGTGGAACAGGTTAACAGCTTCAGGAATCTGGAAGGGGTGGTTGACGAGAAGAGAAGTCTGAACGAGTTAGTCAAAGCTAGTACTGGGGGGCTGCAGTCAACTGGCACAGAGTGTCAAGAGTAGTGTATGACAGAAGAATGACAAAGAAGCTGAAAAGTAAGGTGTACAAAGTGGTGCAACTAGCACTATTGTATGGTAGCGAAACCTGGACAGTAATGGCAGAGCAGGTGAGGAAACTAGAAGTGATGGAGAAGTGTCTGAGATGAGTGGTAGGATGCACACTGTGTGACAGACAATGAAATGAGGGCATAAGAACAAAAGACAAAGTAGTTCCAATAGCAGAAAAGATTAAAGTGAATTGATTATGGTGGTTCAGGCACGTCTGGAGAAAAGCAGAAGATAATCTGGTGAAGAAGATTTGGGACAGACTGGAAGAAAGCAAGAGGAAACAAGGGCATCCAACAAAGAGGTGGATGGATTATGTGAAAGAAGACTTGTGACAGTCAGGCATGAGTGTCAAAGAAGTTAGAAGAGTGGCATTGAAAAGAGAGAGAGAGAGAGAGAGATGGTGACAGTTGACATGACACCCCAATCCCATGTACAAAAATGTGAAAAAGGAGGTTGATGATGATGATGATGATGATGATGATGATTTGATCCTCTGTATCATCCTCTCAGAAATGACTAGCACTGTATTTAGGAAAGAAATCTGAGAAGCCTTGAGTTACACCCTCCCAGGAAGCCAGTCATTAAAAATGTTGTACAGCAGTCTTTGTGCACCCAGTCTGTGCCCCTTT
This sequence comes from Protopterus annectens, assembly GCF_019279795.1. Taxonomy (NCBI): domain Eukaryota; kingdom Metazoa; phylum Chordata; order Ceratodontiformes; family Protopteridae; genus Protopterus; species Protopterus annectens. The sequence goes on along the minus strand of NC_056744.1, from coordinate 1,057,679,119 downwards.
AGCACCTAATAAGGAAGATGTCACGATAAATGACTACATGAATGAGTAGATTCCCTTTCCAGCATTATCATACTGGTACCTGTGTGATGTCTTTGGACTTACATGGAACTTACAATTTCCAACACTTTGCAACCATGTCCCCTGACAGAGTCCAAAGCTTTGTACTGGTGTGATAAGAGAGAAAAGAGTATACTGTGTTATGTTGGTTTTTAGTGCCCTCAACTATTCCTCTTAACTGTCCAGTTCTAGTTTCATCTGCTAGCTCATATCTTAGAAAGGCTTAATGACTTATTTGCATCTGAGATAATGGAAGACCTTGTGAACACTGTGTTGATGCATCCAAGGTATGTTTACTTATAGCCTGATGTAACTTTGTGTCCATGCTTTGGTCAGGATCACAGGCTAGGTGTGTTCCACCATAAGATGACATGCTGAATCTATTCTGCCTCAAAGAGTAGCTCTGGAATATTTTGGCTGCCTACGTCAAGGAGGAATTGTTCTTCACTCAAGACAACCAGGATCTGTTCAATGACATCTTTTTATGGAAACAGGCCTTCACCACTCCAGAAGGCCATTATTATCCACTTCTCTTCACTGTTTATTCTGCTTCCGATACTGACTCATTCAAAAAGAAAGATAAATCCCCTCACCACCAAAGTAAAGCACCGAAGCATCAAATATTTTTACCATTAGTGCCAACAACTTTATCAAAGAAGACTATGCAGCTAGGTCCTCCATACTAATCTTGACTTCTCTCTGTGACTGGACTGTTTGCCTTGCTTTGGGGACACGTGATGGTAGGGTGTCTGAATGGTGTCACTGGAAAAGATGGGGCTGTCACTGACCAATATGAGTTCATACTGTGAGGACACTGCTTTTATTACAAAGTTTTAGCATTTTTATTTTCTCTAGGGGTTGCAAAAGGTTAAAATAATACTTTCATGGTACCAGACAAGATACAAGGTTGCATTCTTATTAGTGCTAAGTATGCACTATATGAACCTTTATTAAACTGTTCATCTTCAACCTGTCCACATTTTTTGTCCCTGATGTCTGCAGAAGGTCCACTATAACTCAACTACACAAGAATGTCATAGCAGAACTCATTTATTCAGACATAGGCAACTTAACTGAACTAGACCTCACACATCTAGGTTTTGTGAAGGGCAGGCCCTGCCTCTGAACCTAGTAAGCTTTATTGAAAAGGTTATAGAGGCTGTGGACACCAGTCACTCTGTACACATGACTTATCTTGACCTGACCAAGGCTTTTGATACTATTCCCCACACAGAAATTACTTAAAAATTAGACACAACTAATGTAAACCCCTATGTTGTCCACTGGATAGTAGATTGGGTATCCAACAGGCTGTGAAAGTGGCTGGTACAGTCAACTAACAAAATCCTCAACACATTTACTCTTTGCTTGTACATATCTATGAAATGTATTATATTTCTTTTTGGCACAATGCCGCGGTGGTGCAGCAGTAGCATTGTCGCCTCACAGCAAGAGGTTCTCCCTTTCAGTTCTCGGCTGGAGCACCTTCTGTGTGGAGTCTGCATGTCCTCCCCACAGTCAAGTGGCATTCAAAAGACATGCGTGAATGGGCGTGCCTTCGTTGAAGGTTGGGCATCGGGCTGGCAACTTGGCACCATAAAAATCGACTGCCAATCATTAGCAGACCGGAGTTTCGCTGTGGCGACCCCTAACCGGGAAAAGCTGAAAGAAAAACAACAACTTTTATGAGCACAAGCAAAAGTGTAAAATACAGCAAATTGATGATATATAAATTACTACACATTTTACACAATAACACAATAAACTGTGGATGCATAGTTAACATGAGTGTAGAGTTGAAATTTAATAAACATAGTAGTCCAATGTGTTAGAACAAGAAGACATCTGTGTTTAATTGGTATAAAGTATCTATTACACAACCAGAAAAAAAGTTATCAGGTATAATTGGAAGGAGTAAGAGACAATGAAATGTGTTTAGGATGGGTTTGTTTTGAAGTAAGTGCATTGTGGTATGTTAGTAAATTGTCTGAGCAGATCCTACCTAAAAAAAAATAAACATGGGAAAATTTCTAATGTCTGAGATGATAGAATTCTGTGAAATAGGCCCAAACTTAGAAAAAGCTCTTTCTATCCTAATTAACATGAAATTACATCTCTGAAAAACTGGTTATGTTTACTTGCTGATGTCTAAGGGGTTAATGAGATACAGAAGCAAAAGAAACAGAAATTGTATGTTGCATATGGTTGAGAAGAAACATAATCCATTTCACTTATGGGGACAGTTATTCGTACTAAAAAGTTCACAATTAAGAAAAATGGAAATCACAATAATTTTTACAAAAAGTCATATATTTTTAGGATTTGTTTTAATAAAGTGGTATTTTGTGTATTACAGAGGTAAAGAAAGGGAAGCATATATTTAAGTTTTGGCATTATACATTTTGTACTATGTATTTATAAGACTCAAATGAGATCTGACCAGTTTTACATGACTAGGCACTTTATTAATGGTGAGCTACACATGGGTTTTAAAACTGGGGTTGAAGAAAATTCAAAATTATTTAAAGTATCAGTAGGAAAGACACATTTGCCCTAGGGATCAGGGATCTGAAAACAGGAAGCAAAGAAGAACTACCAGAAAGCGTCAAATATCACTGAATTAGTATTTGGCAAATTATCTGTTCTTCTTCTTTCGGCTTTTCACGGTTAGGGGTCGCCACAGCAGATCACCTTTTTGCTCATGATTGGCAGTGGAGGTCTACAGTGTCGAGTTGCCAGCCTGGCCCCCAACCTTCCTCAGACGGCACTTCTGTGCTTATTGAACCTGAGACAGTGTTTGATGAAGATATCGAGGAAGGAGTTCTCCAATTCTTCATTTTAGAACAGAGTTTTAGTAAGTTATCACCATGTAGAATAAAAAGTTGTAAGTTTAGAAAGAAGATTATGTATGAATGGAAGCAAGAGTAAATTTCTAAGATCTGATCATTTGTGTCACTCCTGTGTGCAGGACCATAGAATTAGAAATAGTATTTTAATGGGGAACTGAGATAGGTAAATGTTAATTAGGCTCAGACAAGACAAAATGTTCAGCTGTGAAACTCATTTTGGTAAATCAAGAAAGCTGAATAAATTATACACTTTGCCAAATGTCTTGCTCAGGTCAGCAGAGATTGTTCCTGTTAAATGTCCCTTGTCCATAGAAAAACAATAAAATATGTGCAAACGAATAGAATTATTGAATGAAGGTCAAAAAGTAAGTTGAGAGATATCTAGAATGTAAAAATGTTCAGTATATATTAAGAACAGCTAAAATGCCAGATATTACTTCTGAGGCAAGGACAATGGTCTGATCAGCATCCATAAACATGCATTCATAAAGGACAGATCCATCATAACCTATAAGTGGCTATAGTATACTGAAGTTATCATAGCTGCACAATCAGATGTTTAGACCACTGTTGTTTTTTATTGACTTATTTGCTTGTTTGGTAGAATAAATTATGAACTGTTCATTATGAAGTTAGTTAATATAGATATATCCAAGTCATTAGTTAGGTGGGTAGCAGTAAGGCTAGAAAACTGAAGGTAGCAGATAAAGTACAAATTCTATCATGGCAATACCATGTGATATGGCTGCAAGGTCCAACAGGGATCAATTCTGGGACCTTACTTATTCAGCTTATAGAGACAACCAATATAGAAATCCTACCACATATGTTTATTACAGCTGTGCTGACAATTTAAAACTAGCAAAATATATAACTTGTTTGAAAGACCAAGAAAGGTTTTAACAGGGTTTAGATGAAATATGTGTCAGGGCCAATGGTAACAATGTGATAATTAATATAGATAATACCAAATACTTGACATTTGGCCCCTTATGCCTGCAGAATGAAAAAGGACCAAAGAATATGGTTTGCTTCTAAATTAAGATTTAGTAATCAAAATGATTTGGTGTGTCAGAAGATTCATTAAGTGATCAAAATACGAAGCAAGAAAATGTACAAAGATGATTGGATACGTCAGAAGATTTATTAAGTGATCATAATATGTAGTGACAGAATGTGCAAAGATGATTGGGTGTGTAAGAAGGTTCATTAGGTGATCATAATATGTAGTGACAGAATGTGCAAAGGTTATTGTGTGTGTTAGAAGATTCATTAGGTGATCATACTGATTATGTAATGAGAGAATAGACAAAGACAATTGGGTGTGCTATAACATTCATTAAATCAAGATACAGTTGTGTGATGAAAATTAACAGTATAATAAAGGTTACATTTGAGCATGGCAAATGTTTATGTCCTCCTCAAAAAAAAAAAAAAAGAAAAACACACATGGTTTAGATGGATTAATATAAAAACTTGATTGGTGGATTGGAGATGAAGCTGAACACAGAAAGCTTGCAGAGATATTGACTATTCTCTGTGAACTACAGTTTCATAAGTGGGATTCTAATCTTGATCTTTAAGGTCTCTAAAGATTAATACCTAGTACACTATTAAGAACTTTTAAGAAAAATACTAAACCAATGAACTGTTTTTCAGAGCATGTAATAGCGAGGTAGAATAAATTACCCATAGAAAAATAGATCTCTTACAATTTAAACATATATAAAATATATGGTTATGGGTAGGTATATTATAAGGAATGACTAGCTATAAGGGCCTCAGCTTATATCTAAAACGACTACTGGATTCTCAAAGATTTTTGTTGTATTAGCTATTTGTTGATAGTGTTCAAAAATCTAGCATTTGCACCTCTTAATGATATTATATGGATGTTTTCCATTCCTAAGTGATGAGCTTAGGGAAAGGAAAGAGATTAAAATGTACATATGTGCAATATAGGAGGAAACATTTTTTTTCAGAAATTTAGCATGAAGAGAGTTACAGATGGATTGACCACAGGTTGGAGTTTTATAAGAACAATGTAAGAAAGATACAACTAAGAAGGGTTTAAATTGAATCATAGGGATGTAGCCACAGTTGTCTTTGCTGGGTTTGTGTAAAATATTGAGAAGATAAGAAGAAATAGAACTAAAGTTATAAGGTGAGAGAGCAGTTGGAGAATACTTTCTTTAAGGGTAAAAGTATTTAAGGTACCATTAAAAAGGGGGGGGTATAAAAATTTAGCATGGGCAAGGAATTGTATTCAGTGCAGTAGAGTTATGGATTCTTAGTGATAATTCTATTTAGATGACTTTGTGGCAATTCTAATGTCCTTTTAAGCAATTAGAATGGAATATGTTGATAATTATTATTAGTGACCTTTCAAAGGTATCAGTGTTTGCACCTTGTTTACGTTAGTTGCTTGATCTTTGTAAAGATCAAGGGCCAAAGATTAAAATTATATCTGCATTTAGTAATACCCTTACCTCATTTATCACCTTCTCTGTTTCTTGCCATTTATTAGTCTTCTCCTGTCTGCATTTTCCCTTAGGCCAATTGTTTCTCTCTCTCTCTCTCTCTCTTGGCCTTCTTGATTTGCATTATGAATTCAGTTTGTTGCTTTCCCATCTATCACCCTTCTTTGAGCCTTTACTGCATTCATTTCAGGTTTATAATAAGATACACACACACACACAGACACACACACACACACACACACATATATATATATATATATATATATATATATATATATATATATATATATATATAAAATTGGTGGTGGGAGTGCATAGGGGTTTGCTCTCTGCAAAAAAACAAAAACAAATCGCATTTATTCACTCTATTGGTTTTCAGGCATTTTTGTTATTCTTTTAAAACATTTACTTTCAGGAAGTTGATGTCTCATAGACATCTCATAAGCAGTTCTTTCTTTCCTTACATACATCAACGTGTCCTATTCCAGAGCCTTGTCCATCCTTTCTCACAGTTGACCTAATGAATGTACTATCCAAACCCACCAGTTTATTGCCTACCATTTCTACCATTTCTCCCATTAAAAGTTCATCAATAATGATGATTATTAGTGTGATGATTAATTAACTCTCATAGCTGTACAAATGAACTGCAACTTTAATTAAACACATCTGTTGTTATGTCTGTAATTAATGTGTTGAAGGCAGATCATGGACTGCACCTTGATTTATACAATTTTTCTTTGTGAAAAATGCTTTAGCACTAAACTGTGATGTGAAATAAATATAATTATTTTGTTTTTGGCATAAATATTTTATCTAAAATGTTTTATAAGAGACTACAGCTTTTAACTGTGGCAAACCATTTGCATCATGTAGCTTCAAGGGTTTTGTTTTGTTCAGAGTTAAAGGGAGTTAGTAATGGGTTATCAGGAGACATATAAGTTATTTTTACCTTATTTTATTTTAATTGTTTGTTAACTATTTAAACTTACTGGGCACAAATACATCTGGGGAATTTAGTTAAGTGAATTATTCCAAGTCACACTGTTTATAAATGCAGACTGAATGAATCAAACCTGAACTGCCGGATGAAGCACCAGAGAAGCTCATGGCTTTAATATTCTCTGTTAAAACTGTCAGATGTGGTTAGTTCAATGTACATTGTACTGCAGTGAAGCCATACCTGATGTGTTTGGGTATACATTCCTAGACAGAATAAAAACAATCCAGCGTTCAAATGACAAGCTCAGTCTATTACATTGTTAGTCGGACAATATAAGCTATGGAAACATCATCATTAAAATCAAACATTAGGCAGTGTGCAATTTCACATGCCTCTTTTATGAAGACAAAATCAATATACACAAACAGTTTCAGTAGGAACATGTCTTGCTCTTCTGAATACTAAGTGCTGAAAAAATATTCTGAAATTGATCAACATGCTCTGCTATGATTAACACAGCCAATGTTTTAAATAACGAGATAGCTGGTTACTTGCCAATGGTATATGTTTTCACATGGTACATAAAACATCTCCATTGCTGAGATTGCGATTCAGTGGAGAGAAATAATATACAATTTTGTATTGATTATTCTGACAGCCACTATAGGGAGGGAGGTATGGTGCAGTGCAAGAAACTAGCATTGTAATCTGCTTAACTGTGCAATTAAACCACTGTCATTATCTTCATTTAAATTGTACTTACCAATGTTTTAGATCAAAATATTTCTTACAGCTTCTGATTTAAATAAAACATTTCAGTAAACCACCTTGCCTTTGCTGTGTTAGTTGCTTATGTTTTTAAGAATCTTAAAGCTGACATAGTAAGTTAAAAACTCTTCTTGTTTTTTCATTTAGTATTGCATGATGCATAATTGCAAATTTTTTTTTTATTTTAGGATGCCTCATTCTGGCATTTATTGAATGATTTCTAAAAGTAGTATTCAATATTTTAAAGCCTTTACTGCATTCATTTCAGGTTGATAACAGGGCTTTGTTCATATTCATCAGGACATGATAAAACTATATTTTGTTCATTAATTAGTTTCTTATCTGAGTATATACCACATATTATCTGTGAATATTGTCTTTTTTGTGAGTTGGCAACAATTTCTGTGAACAGCGTCTCAAACACTATTTCAAACAGCTTTGTTTCAGTGATATATGCTAATATATTCAGACTCAGAAAGCAGCAACTGTAGAGAACATCTGACCTATGTAATACTCCTGAAGACTGGGAAGCTCTGTTTCAGTTACAATGTGTTTTAAACAGCTTCTACTGAACAGACAGACTAACAAGTTAATATAAGATGAACAGCTTATATTGACTACCATTGTGTTATGTCTCCAGATCCAGCAATACCAGTGGAAAATATTTTCAAAGGCTGAATTAGAGTCTGTGGTAGATTACCATTCAGATAAAGTTACAAAGGACTTTTCCACAGGGCTTAGCCATAAGCAAGTAACTTATTCTGGTAGAACACCAATGCTTGCAAATAAGGGAGCCAGGCCTTTTTTGAAACATTAGTGATTAACACCCTTTTGCGTGTTCACTAGCTTGCAACTGTCTGGCTTTTTCCTGGAGAGACAAATTTGCTGGTATACTGGAAAATGCCCCTTTCCTCATTATGGTGGGACCTCAGAGTTGGTATATATATATATATATATATATATATATATATATATATATATATATATATGTGTGTGTGTGTGTGTGTGTGTGTGTGTGTGTGTGTGTGTGTGTGTGTGTGTGTGTGTGTGTGTGTAGCAGGTGTGTGAGGAGTCCAGCCCCCCACAATTTTTTTTTCCTGTGAACTTTTACTTCCAAATGCTACTTGAATTCTGTCGATTTCACTCAATCTTGAGGGCAGTTGTCTGTGGTGATCACAAAGGAAATGCTTGTCAGGGAACCATGCAATAAGTAAGGAGATTGTCTAAGGTAATTATTGCACCAAAGAGAATGTCCTTATTGGAACAGTATGCTATGTTAGCCATTTATGCAAATAAGCATGGGGCAAAAACATGATGGAGAGAGGTATGCATTCTCTGAACAGAGTGAGTCACAGGCATGCCTATATATGCTCTTCTAATGTTAGCATAACTGTTTTTTTTGAGTTGTTACACCACATAACTTGTGTAATCCCTACTTAGAAGGACAGCAGAGCTGAGAGGAGGAATAGAAATGTACAGCAGTATGTAGGTTAACAATATCACAGGTAATGCTAATCTTCTTCTTTCATCTTTTTCCCGGTAAGGGGTCGCCACAGCGGAACTCCAGTCCGCTAATGATTGGCAATAGATGTTTACAAAACATCGAGGTGCCAGCTCGACGCCCAACCTTCAACTAAGGCATGCCCATTTACACACGCATGACTTTCGAATGCTACCCAACCGCAGGGAGGACATGCAGACTCCACACAGAAGGCTCTCCCAAGCCAAGCTGAGAATCGAACTGCTAATATGTATGATAAATTATGGATTGGCAACTTGATTATCAGGTGAAACACACAAACCTATCACAATAGGCCATGGAGAACCACCAAGTGTATGACCAACTAAGCTTCAGACATCCGAAGGATCCAAAATTCCATTTGATAATGCAATGTGTTTGCTCCCCTACCTGATACAGTTCTACTGGTGTGTCAGGCTGTCTTCCATTGGCATAGTGACTAAGTGAAGACAGAATAGAGAATTACAATCTGCTTACTCACTGTAGGCAGTTATCTAAGGCCAGTGTGGCACATCATGGCCATTTCATTGGTTTCTGTATACAGCAACCTCAGTCAGTTTCTTAGCAAACTACATTCACAAGTGGTGATTTCATCTTTTTTAAGAACTGCAATAACATACTCAAAAACAGTACAGCAGTTTCATAATGTCGCTCATGACCACCATCCTTGTAACATTTGTTTGTGCCATATTATATGTGCAATACCTAAATCCCAGTGATAATAGCAGCATTGAGAAGCAAGGTTTTCACGCTGCCAAATAGCAGGTGATAAAAATTGCTGCACCTGTATCACAGATACTTCTGTCTCCTACCACTGAGCCCTTATAAAGCCAATATTTACTAGACAGGGAAGATCTGCCAAACATTCGTAGATGGAGCAATGTCACACAGACTTTTAGGTGGTGTACCACTAGGAAGTAAAGACGCTGCAGTTTAACAGCAGAAGTGTGCAGTGCCAGGTTTGAACAAGGAAGTAGAAAGCACAGAGGCAGGCAAGTATGATTTTACATGGACCAGCCTGCTAGAACGGGGAAAGGTATCTGTTTGCATTGCAGGTGACCTGGCATGAATTAGTGATCTGGGGAACTGGAAGGCCATTTAGAAGGTTGTGATTGAGTGGGTGACAATCAGCTTGCCTACCATCTGTGGAGGATAAGGACTTCTTTATCATTGTACCATAATCTGTTGGAGACTATGGATTGGTACAGTTCCACATGTAGGAGGGGTGGAGTGGACAGTGCCATGTATGGAATCATGCATGTGTATACATTGAATTTATGTATATTCTGCACCTCAGGGTTTACAAATACAGCATAAAATCCCTGCTGTAAGGGTGTATGATACTGTGTACGTACATTTTCATCTTGGTCTATCTATTCTGATAATAACACACTTGTTCTCCTGCAATTAGAGTATCAGGCTGGCAGCTCAGGCTTGGGAGGGTAACCTGCTTAATCTGAGAGGGACGCTAACAGTAAAAGGAAAGACACTAGTAGCAGTAGATGATAAGTTGCAAAGCAGCGAACCAAAAAAAAAAGTAAGATGCAACAAGTCAGAATATACTGGTAAATACGTGATGCAGCTGCTATGTCCATGAATATTAAAAGTTAGAGAAATGCATGTCAAAATGATGCAAGGATAGGATAGATATAAGTGCAAGAGCTTGGTGCCTAACCTGGGCCCAGTGTCAGGGTAAAGTGCATGCAAATTTATGACAGTTCATGAGTATCATCATACATTAGGTGTGGTAATAACATGTATTCATACCTGCAAGATATGTTAGACACCCTCGTTCACCCTTAGATAATTAGTCAAATTGGGTGAATATTGTAATACTGATGCATGTTTCCAGGCATGCTGCATCAATAGACATATATCTAACATGCTAAAATTGTGGTTCTGTTGCTTAGGAAAATCTGGGGATGGACTTACATACAGATTTGAGTAACAGAGAAGCATAGTATGGTCTTTTCTGTGTATCTGAAGATGACATTTGAAGGTTGGAGAAGACAACATCAAGTGGATGACTTTAAAGGTGATTGTTGTTATCATGATGGGACATATGAGGAACTAATCAAAAGAGTCAGAGGAGTATAGCAATGTAGGTGACCACACAAAAGGCCAATAAATGGAGTGCATCTCTGACCACGTGTTGGTTAAAGTAGCACAGCCATAGAGCGTAATGTCAATATAGAAGAACTTGAAAGCCAGCACCATGGTACATATGGATAAAGGACTCTCTATGTCCTAGGCAAAGATTCACTTAGCTGTTTGGGCATCTGAGGAGCTGTCAGGGAGGACAGTTGTACCCATCCTGGGGGTTGGGGTGCATGCTTAGGTACACAAAGCAACCTGAGATCTCATGTGGGAGCTAAGGAGCCAGCCCCAACCAGAGAGTGCTTCCTGAGGTGTGGTGAAATAGCTTGGCTTGCTGACATCAACTTGTGGAAGTGAGAAATAGAGTGGCACTGACTACCCATTGCACATTCTGCACATGGGGTGCTATGGGCATGTGCAGAGAGTGGGGTAAAGCAAAAATACTTGTTTTAACAGTATTATGGGAAGCAGGGCCACCCAGATCTCTTCTTATCAGAGCAAGTCTGGGGGAAGGAGGGTTCCCTGATGGTCAGTTGCGATAGTGAAAAATAGGAGCAAAAATAAAAGATACTTTTGTATTAAGGTGCTTACAACAACAGTGGTCACATCTGTTCAAAACAGCTCACACATAGCTGGCAGGAAACCATAAGTAGACAGCTGTAGTATATGCACTGCACAGGAAATGACTCATAACATAACATTACACAACGAGAGGCATTAACCAGAAATATCAGTAACATAAAGAATAACAAAGCAAAACTGATCAAAATGCATACAGATGGGCAGTAGCAGACATTGCTCAACTGGTTGGGAGGGTGGCCTAATGGTTAAGGTGTTTGCCTTACAAACACAAGCTACAGGGTTTGAATCTCACAGGGGATAATTGGCTAGGCTTAAAATGGCTCTCAAGGGCAGTTAGCCTAGTACTAACCTATGAACCTGAGTGAATATTTACTTCCATTCTCAGCACTAGGCAGAGAATCATAGCTTTAATTAAACTCATTATCACTCTGGAGAAGGAAATCACCTGCACATAAACACAATAAATTAAAATAGGACCAAAGAAGGAAAAAAAATGTTGGAGTGTCTCCAAATTTTCACTTTTCTTTGTTTTTGTGAAGCCACCGTCACATTGAAGTTGGAATTCGTATCCCCTCCCTTTGCCATCTCAGTGTTTCTGGTATCTAGGAAAGATTCATATTATTGTCATTTCCTGTACAGGATCATGTTCTCAATACTGAATGTGCCAATATTGTGTGCATTCTGTTTCTTCACTGCAGAATCACATCTGTCAGCTTCCTTGGAGAGCTTTCCTTTTACCTTCTATTTGTTAGGTCTCATACCAGTGTAGATTATTGGTCTTCTCATTCCTCCTGGTAATATTTTGCCCTCTAATGCAGCTGATTTCATAGATGGCTGCAGCTTTGTAATAATTCTAATTTCATCTTATCCCTTTTTATGTTGCTGTAGAGTCTTTTATTTCCCACCTTTGAGCAACCATTGACAATGATACCTTCTGCATGTGCTCATCCAAAAAGCAAAGAACAAAGGTGTAGGCCTCTCCTTTTGTTGTACTTTCTGTGTCTGTAAACCAGCACTGACACTGAAGATGGACAGACCATCCAGGACACATGGACAACACTTTGAGAGCCTGTCTTCTTTCCAATATGACCAGTGAAAAAACAGAACTTGCAAAGTACTTGTCTGGGACATCACAATTTTCCAATGCATTTGCCCAAATGTAATCTATTACCTATTTCATGTCAATAGAGGTGTCATGTGGGTATTACTTAAATGAAGTATCCCAAATCTTTCTGTTATTGGTGCTGTATGATGCAATCTTATAGCTCAGTTATGTAAAATTCTTTATAGGAAGATAAAAAAACACTGATCAATTTTCTTGATTTCTTCTTTTATCCTCCCATAAGGTGCAGAGTCTCCCTTCCTCCCCTATTGTTCAAAGTCATCCACTTTTTCATATGGGCATGTTAGCACATCCTCCAATAATTCTATATTTCCATCTGTGCTAGAATCGTATTTTCCTTTGAAATGATGCTAACGTTTCAATATTCCATTTCTGTAGCAAGCGATAAGATCACCTTCTACTGGTGATATAAACATATTTGGGTCTGCTAATTTTATTAGCCACCCCCCACTCCATTATGCACATTAATGTCAGATTGTTTCCTTTTAATCTATGTCAGGTTTGGGCTTCCCCTTTACTATCAGCAGCCATGAAAAAATATCCTTTTTCAAAACTGTAGACATTTTTTCCTCAGCTTTTTTCCAGTACCAGCTGGAGCTCAGAGGAAGCCATGCCTCCATGCCAGTGTCCAAGCTTTAACTCCTGGGTACAAAAGATTTTAATTTAAAAAAAATGTATTATTTATGCTAGCCTCTATTCCTATTGTCAAATCACCTATTTATCCAATTATAAATTAGTAACCACTCTAACATATATGATAACCTTCTGTGGGGACCATGTCAAATGCTCTCCTTAACCCTAAATACAGTACCTGCAGCTCCTTCCTCTTATCTGTTCATCTTGATACAGCCATGCTAGACTGACTTGAAGCTGAATCAATCTGTGCTACTCATAAATGAATGTTTCTTGATATGACTTCCTTTTTTTCTTTTTCTATACATTTTCTGTGCATGTCTGCCATTCATCAGTCCTGTCTGCTATGAACTGTGCACTTCCAATTCCCTCCAGTACATCACAACTGAACTGTTAATGAAGGAAAGTGACAGTCGGAGAGACAAGACCTTTCAGTAGAGTATTTTGGAAGATTTTCATCACTTAATTACATAGATGTGAAACTTAGTAGGCTAAAATGTTCATGCAGCCTTTTTGTTGCCCATTTCCATATCAGACTTTAAGCTCTCATGCGTTAAAATTTCCCTTGACTTACTTTGTATGCGCATATATGGGAGGCTTCTCTGATTTTCTGCTGCACAGCTATTTTCCGTGGAATTGAACATTGGTGTATTGGATAAAACTTACATGATAACTGTATGTGCACTGTTTGCAACAAAGTTTATACAGGGTAGGTTATAACCTTGTATTTGAAGGGGTGGCTACTGTGGGTACTGGCTCTAGTCATGCCATAGGCTAAAGTGGAAGTGATAAGTTTTTGATACTGCCAGAGAAATCCTAATATGGACATTTTTCATAATTTGTGTTGTAAACTATATCTTACAATTTTTGAGAACACTTGCAATTAATTTCAGTATAGATTGCATAACTGCCCTGTACTCCCTCATCTGTACATCAAAAATGGCACCTTTCTGTAATGGGCCTAGCCGGTTAACAAATAAAAATAAAGATTAGATTCAAATTTCCTGGTTTATTCTGCCTTGCACTGCTGAATGCAAACAAAGACAGCATGCTAGTTTTGCTTGCCTGAACAACTGCCAGGCACAGCAAATTCTGTAGGAAATATCTTATACATGCCTGTGGATGAAAAGCTGGAGCAAGTATTATCTCATTCAAATTTGTATCAAGCCCTACAGCTTACACACATTGCAAGATAAAACCTGTCAAAGAAAATGTTTATCACTGTATAGTGTACCTACTGTTCTAAAAATGCATTAAGTTGCAGTATTTTCAGTCATGGTCAAATGATGTTGAAACATACAGCAAGACTAACTTTGAATCACTGTGGTATCCTTTTAAATAAAAGCAGTCTGCAGTTTATATATAACTTGTGGAAGATTCCCTGAGGAAGGGTTATCTACAAAATATTGGGATTACGTGCAGGACCAAACTGCTTTAATAAAATATGTCTGCTGAGATATATTAAAGCTTGTCAAGGAAGTGAACCCAATTATTCAGTTTGTCGTGTGGAGGTTTTTGCCAAGATGATAGCCTCAGAATGACTGTTATAAGATAAAGACAGTGAGGACAAACATGATGAAAAGGACTTAGGGCAACAGGGAGAGTTCATCTTCCCAGAGCAATAAACATGCACTCGCAGAACACAAGGGAGTGGAGTGAATACAATGGAGACATTATTAAAACCAAGTCTCTCAGTGTCTTTCTTCTTTCCTTGAAAATCAGAAGCAGCAGAAACATAACAGGCTTCCTTAAAATGATAGAGCAGGGACTCGGAATTTGCTTTTTCTCTGTACATTACACTGAAGTTATAGATTGAACTGTTTATATATTTATGTATGTGCTCTGAAAAGAAAAGCATATATAAATATGTAATCACATTCAGAGTTTGAGGTTACTTGCACTGTTTGCAGCAGAATATAGGATGAATATTAAATAACACACAAGTCAGACAACATGCATCTAATGTACCCTTTGCTGATATTATCTACCTAACCCATCTTTCATCATGTTTAACAATATGAATGTGAGAGAGCTATGTGCAATCACTGTACAATTTAGAACTTTCCAACACACACATGTTTGCATGCTCACATACACAAACATGTGGGTGTGCATGCCTGCACGCAGGCATGCACACACAAGCATTTTGCAGAACATTCCATCTCAGTCTCACTGAAATGATTCCATTATCCACTGATCAGTATAGTAATTAAGATGTTAGTAGTCTGGACATGGCAATGAAAATTATGATCACTTCTTTTGGTTTTCTTTCTTTTTTTTTAGATTTCTACTGGAGTCTGATAATGAATTGCCTTTTTAAATTAATCATTGCCAGCTGGGCTGTTACTCCTAGCTTTTAATTTAAGTTTTTCCATTATAGATTTGAGGATTACTTATTTGGGTAAAGTGAATGTATTCCTTTTTTTCTTTTTTGTATTGTATGTTACTTGTATTTTTTTTTCTTTTTTGATACCTGTGTTTAATATGATTGATTATTGTGCGCAGTGATATTGACCTGTTTCATACAGAATGCAAAAAACAAATCAGTAAATAAAATGTATTTATTTCATTTGCTTGCATTTTTATGTATAATTTAAATGATTGTACTTTTCTATTTTCTATGACAACTTTTCTCTCCCTGTCCCTATTCTACATGGGCTGTGCTCAGCAGGGCTAACTTAGTTTAACACGATTAAACTATATATTTATTTATTTGTAAACCAAGGTAGTGACCTGAACCAGATAGACTCATTTCATCTACAGCCACTGACAAAAGTGTTTACAGCAATAATTACATGTGCTGGGATTCAGAAACAAATAAAACGTGTAATGCAAAAATGTATGGTGAACATCAAGACACAAGGTGGGGTCAATTCAAAGACACAGGTAGCATTACCTGGGTGAATAGCATGCTATTGCAAAAATATAGCTTAGTTATTTTAGTCACCACATTATGTATGTGGGTAGAGGATGCAATGGCTGAAACTGGCCAGATATTTAAAAGATTGTACCACTTTCTGAGGACCACCATGCGCACCTGCAGCATTTCAGTCATCTTGGCAAAAGCTTGGACTCATTGGTTATTTTAAGCTGAAAACCTAATTTACATGAAAAGCTACAGTATATGTCAACATGATGTTTGCTGGATGGGTTAGTGAAAGGTACAAGAAGGATCATTCAGATACTATGCTCTACCCTTGCTAATAACCAAGAGATAGCGCACTTACCTTTGAATCTAGAAGAGCAAAAGTCTTGCCAGTTCTATTCTGACATCATGATCTTTGATTAAATTCCAATACTGACAGTTTAGTGCAGCCTAAGAGGAGTGCTACATTGCTGAGCATGTTGCCCTTCAGATTAAATGCTAAAAAGACCACCATCTGCCTGAGTTGGCGGTTGCCCAGGTAGGTGCAAAGCTCCCGTGGCTCCTATGGAAAGAATAGAAGAATTTTTCCAGTGCCCTGGCTGAATTTCTCCTAGTCAGTATGAACATCCCCCTTATGTTTCCACTGAAAAGACATAATAATCTTAGTGGGACTACTCTGCCAACAAAGCATAAATAAATAAACTACCATGATCCTTGAAAAAAGCAAAATCATTACCTGCACAATTTTTTTTTACATTGAAAACTGCATGATTGGAAACCTTATAAATAATCATCAGGGCACATTGAAAATACTCCCAACAAGATCTCTGTCTCTAGAAAGTGATCATTGTTGGTAGCAGGGAGATTTAACTTCTGATTAGTCAGAAAAATGTAAAACTGTATGATTCTCAATAAAATGCATACTTTCTTAAGGACACTTTAACTGTCAGCAAATGGACTAATGCCCTACAGAATACATCTCAGCAAAAGCACCACTGCCTACAGAATATATGTCAGAAAAGCACCACTGCCCTGTAGAATATATGTCAGCAAATGCACCACTGCCCTATAAAATATGTCAGCAAATGCACCACTGCCCTATAGAAGATATGTCAGCAAATGCACCACCGTCCTATAGAATATATGTCAGCAAATGCACCACTGCCCTATAGAAGATATGTCAGCAAATGCACCACCATCCTATAGAATATATGTCAGCAAATGCACCACTGTCCTATAAAATATATGTCAGCAAATGCACCACTGCCCTATAGAATATATGTCAGCAAATGCACCACTGCCCTATAGAAGATATGTCAGCAAATGCACCTTTGTCCTATAGAATATATGTCAGCAAATGCACCACTGTCCTATAGAATATATATATCAGCAAATGCACCACTGTCCTATAGAATATATGCCAGCAAATGCACCACTGCCCTATAGAAGATAAGTCAGCAAATGCACCACCGTCCTATAGAATATATGTCAGCAAATGCACCACCGTCCTATAGAATATATATCAGCAAATGCACCACCGTCCTATAGAATATATGTCAGCAAATGCACCACTGCTCTGTAGAATATATGTCAGTAACATGATCTCAAAATGGACTCATGTGCTGCAGAGGGATAAAGCCCTCAATACGGCCCAGGAGGCCTAAGTTTGACTAGCAACTTGGGTGACTGACAGAGAGTTAGGGAGGATGGATGTGCTCTTTCTGGGTGGAGGGGGAGTCATACCTCCTTGGCTGATCCCTGATAGAGGCTGGAGAACAGCAGATAGTGCTGCCTACAAGGGAGCAAGGCTTTGTCTGAGACGCATGCAGCAGTGTAGATGATATGCTGCAAAACCACTGAGTGCCACCCTCTAGAGATGTCTGAGTGGATGCTGGAGAAGGGGCAAACTTAAAGCAGACAAACTCCTTTGGCAGTAGTGTGAGACTGCTACAAAAAGCTCAGTCTCATGAGCAGTATCCAACATGGATCAGGGTGGCAAGGAGAGGACAGGCCCAGGAGCAGCAGATGGTCAGCTGTAGGGGGCAAAATATTGGACCCCCAAAATAATAAATCATAATCCATCTAAATTATTTCATCAAAAGTAAAAAAAAATGCTTTTTCAGAATATCAGTTGTGCATGTGTGCCTTGTTTTGGAAATGTTTTATTGACACACAGTCCCATATTAAATAAAATGAAAAATTCCTGTTTTAATTAAAATTCAGCCTGAAGGCAAATGGTAGATCAACCACTAATTAAAAAAAACTGCAGCTCAAAATAAAAATGGACTTTCAGTTAATAAATATGTTTCAGAGCTTTAGTTTTTAATCAGCAGTACTTCCTCAGAAACTACAGAGTTAAAGCACACTGCTTTTTAAAATACTAAATAAAAATTGTACCAAAAACGATACATTTCAACATAAAGTAATTGCCTAAAAGGTTAAAGATTTATGGAAGGTTTAATATTTATCATTTCATTCAAACCTGTGGACAGTTAAGATTAGAATATGACCTATTATCACTACTCCTTTTCTTCTGCTTTTTTTCTGCTGTATAAAACAAAAATCACATTTATTAAAACACCTACATTTGAAAGACAGTATAAAGCACACATTTCTTACATTCATTCTACAGCATGGATATGTTTATGGATTCTTTGTGAGAGTCTCCTATTAGTTTTTAACAGTATAAAATGCTTACCACCCACTGCAGGTAACAATATGGACCTCCTTGTCAGAGCTACAAAAGAAATGGCACATGGGAATAAAACTTATTTTCATATTTCCCAGCATTAAAACAAATATTTATCTACTTAAAGTATTTAGAACAGGACTGTAGCTAGGTCATCCGGTGCACTGGGCAGTTCTCCACACTGCTGCCCTTCAGCTCAAGAGGATCAACTAAATAATGAATTATTTAATTAATTAAATGAAAAAAAGAACATAAAAAAGTAAACTGTAAACCTTACATTCAGCTGTAACTGTTGTGAGACCTGTAGCAAAGAATATGCTGCAGTTACTTACGCAATGAGAACAACCACAAAAGGCAGTATCAGCATGCATTTAAGAAACCACATTGTCACCCTGCTTCGTAAAAGAATGCCGGTATGACACTAATGCCCTTTGACAACAAACATTTCCTTCCGCTAACAGCTTGTGTCTGAGGCAGTCTCCCCATTTATTCCACTTTCATTACAATTCACAGGGGTATATCACAACATTCTTTTTCTGCAATTTATAATCTTGCAATCATTTTTTAATTCCTTCTTATTCTGACTTCCCTTCTTAGTAAACGTTAAAACTACAGGTGTCCCACTTCTTTGCACAGCAATTGCCTAGTACAGACATCCGTCAATCTCTGTAGCAGGCAACTTAATTTCCAGACCAGTGTGCTGGAATGGATATGGACTGTATTAGCATAGACCACACTCTGAATGCCATACTAACATACAGTACCAAACCTCTTACTTCCCAGCAGAAAAGAGCTGTTCAGCTGAATAGCAATCAGGAAGATGAATTGGATCAGTCTTCCCAAGTACGCAAAGCAGCTTACATGGCTTTGCTTTCTATGGATCCCAGCCTTAGTGAAGGTAGTAAAGATGATATTCGAAAGTTCTAATGGGTGTTTTTCTTATCAGTCAGGCACATTTGAAAATATGTACACAGAGAATGATTTTGTGTAAGAATAAATGTATTCCCAAATGTAGTAATGATAGCATGAATTCTTCCAATAGAGTATGAGAATTCCCTTGAGCTAAGATAGTTATGGAAAGCTGTAGGAATCAAAAAGGGGTACACTATCACTGAAAATGAATAACATGCTCTCCAGGGCCTATTAAGTAATAAAAATGGTAGATAAAGGCAGCATGGGGTATTTTAAGTAGTATACTGTATTTTAATATGTGTATGGAACTTACAAATGACAGAGATATGTAGGAAGTCATAAAGAATATAAAGAGTTATTAATTTTTTTACAAAACATAAGGGAAGGAATGTAAAAGTAGATGCTGTTGCATTTATTGTGTTTTGCTGTCTACTTAAATTACATTAAAAATGCATAAGCTAGCAAGTAGTTCTATTATTTGTGGATGTGGTGGTTACCTTGGGAAGTCAGCTAAGTTGTCTGGCTTTGACTTGACTAAAAATGCAAAATAGGTTCATAGGTCATAGGTAGGTACTAGGCTATCTGCCCAAAGGCATTTATAAGCCTAGCCGGAATGTGTTGGCTTTCGCCACCCCCTTATATTAGTTCCCTGTGCCTCTGTCCAGCAGATCCATTGAAGTGATCCCTGGGGTAAACTTTCTGTTTCCCATCCACTCGTCAAGGTTTCTCTTGAAGAGGGTTAGCGAAGAGCTTTGCCTAATGTAGATTGGAATCTTGTTCCAGAGCATGGAAAGTCTCTGGGACAGGAATCTATCCCTCCAGTACGTCCTATTTATTGTTGTGGTGAGGTTTAGATCCCTGGAGCATGTGGCTCGAGGGGATATGGTTTTCTTTAGGTGGAGCATGTCCATCACTTCTGGGTTGGACATGGCATTGTATGTCAGGCAGAGATCACCTCTGAGTAGGAGGTATGCGACCGAGTACAGCTGGAGTTTCTTCAGTCGAGCTGCATAGGGCATCTGCTTGAGGCCAGTGATGCTCTTGGTGAGGTACTTCTGTGGTCTTTCCAGTTGTTGCAGGTGTCTTGTAAGGTACATCCCAAATGGGGCATTGTACTCATGATGGGTCTGATGGGTGATGCGTAGAGGGGACCAGTGACCTCTTTCGATCTGGATGCAAACCCTTTTGTGATTAGGTGGGCCACATAGAAGGATTTTCTAACCACTTTGGCAATGTGATTATCAAAGAAGAGGTTGCTATCTACTTGGGTCCCCAGATCTCTTATTACATCTTCCGTATTTAGGGGGCTACAATCTATGTGATAGTTAGTGGGTACTTTGTTTTTTCCAAAGGGGATGACTATGCACTTTTTTGCATTTAGCTTAAGGCCATGGTTTTGACACCAGGTATCTGTCTCAGTAAGACCCTTTTGGAGGATGTCTGTGTCAGCCAGAGAGTCAATTATAGCCCCTAGTTTGCAGTCGTCTGTGAACTTGGTCAGCCATAGTCCTCCTGTGCTTGCCTGTGCCTCTGAGAAGTATATGCTGAACAGGAGGTGTCCTAGGACTAAGCCCTGGGGAATGCCACTTGTAACCAATTTAGAGTCAGACCTAGCTCCCACAACTCTTACCATGTGGGTTCTGTCCACGAGCCAGTTGGCAACCCATCTCGTAATGTAGGGGTTTATGTTCAGGCTGGTGAGCTTGTCTATAATTCCTGAGTGGGGAATGGTGTCATAGGTCTTTGCGAGGTCTAGGTAGGCTGTATGGACCACCTTTCCCTCGTCTATAGCTTTGGTAACTGTCTCAAAGAAGTCCACCAGGCCTAGGAGGCATGATCTGCCTTTAACAAAGCTGAACTAGTTATGGTCCAGTGTTTGAAGGTTCCCAATGTCTCTGTTAATGAGATCCATGATGATGCATTCCATAGCTTTGCAGACCAAGCTAGTCAGGCTTATAGGGCGATAGTTCCCGGGGTCCGTTGTGGCTCCACCTATGTGGAGCAGAATAACCGTTGCTGTGCGCCACTCTGTGGGCACATAGCCTGTGGAGAGGCTGAGTTTAAACAGTGTGTTTAGGTGAGAGGTTAGTTCATCTTTGATCTCGTGTAGGACGCAGCCTAGGACACTGCCCAGTCCCATTGATGCTGTCTTTTTGGTTTTACAGAGGGCTGTTTTAACCCAAGTGTCTGTGATTTCAGGGCACTACATTCTTCTGGTATAGTTATGGGCCCTTTTGGGGGTGAGAGGGGGGTGAAGTTTGCACTGAACCTGTCTGCCAGGATGTTGGCTATATCGGTCGGTTCAGTGTAGTTTGTGACATTCTGCACTAACTCCGAGCAGATCTGAGGATCGCCACTTAGATTCTTGACATAGCTAAAGAGAGTCCATGGCAATTTTTCTTTCAAAGCTAGCCTTGGATGATTTTATGAGGGAACATAGTTTCTTGCTGATACTGATCATTGATGTCTTCCCTTCTTGGGATTTTACTCATTTCTGTACTAGTTTCCTCCTATTGTACAGCTTGTTTATGGCAGGGGTCCACCAGACTGGTTTCCTTTTCTTGGAGGAGTGAGTCTTGGTTTTGTTTGGGATAGCACGATCCATGCATTCTTATAGGTGCCCGTAGAGTGCATTAGTAAAGGATTTTGCAGCTTGGACAGCATTATCCTTTATCATGGGGGCTTTGAAACTTCCCACCTTGATCTTAAATAACGTGAAGCTTGCTTTTGAAAAGTTTTTCATGGTGGTTTCTTTGTCCGGGGGTGGTGGTGGAATGTGGATATCCAAAGTGACTAGTTTATGGTCAGAGCTAACCAACGAGGGGTTGACGTCTGGTGTGGAATACCGGTCTCTCATGTTGGTGATGACCAGGTCCAATATGCTGTCACCTCTGGTGTGGGTGTTGACCAGTTGATCCAGGGCATTTCAGTTTATAAATTCTAGGAAATGTTGGGTAAGGGAGTTTGTACTTGAGTAGTTCTCCCAGTTAATGTTTGGGTAATTGAAATCACCCAATATCAGGGTGTTTGGTTGGACCTTTATGTTTCCCAGTGTTTCCAGGATTGCGGAGTGGGGGTCCTGGGACATGGTGGGTAATCTGTAGCAAGCTATAATTTGAATAGCAGTTTTGCCCATTGTTAGTTGCACATGGATGATCTCTGAAGCATCGTGCTGTGCCACTAACCTGGAGGTGTGGGTATCCTTGATGAATATGGATACTCCCCCGCCTTTTGTATTTCGGTCCGAGTTTTGTGGCCGAAATGTATGGTATGAGTTGTAGCCTGGTAGTGCTTGGGTGCTCTCTGGAGCCTTAAACCAGGTTTCTGTTACTGCACATATATTGATTTTCTCCATACTGAGGAGTGCCTCGAGTGCATGCATTCTGAGGTTTAGACTTCTGGCATCGAGTAACATTACCCTCAGTTTTTTGTTACTTGCGCTATTTACGGTGGTGGGTTTGTCTTTTGAGCCTTGCCTAAAAAAGGTACTGTGGGGGTGGCAAGAGCCTTGGCCAGTATTTGAAAGCCTAAGGGTGACAGGTGCAAGCCATCTCTAGCGAAGCAGCGTGGCTTGTCTAGCATGTCATCCCAGGCTGACAGACACTGGATCCTATTTGAATGACACCAGAAGCTTAGCCAGTTGTTGAAATTGATCATTTTTCTCTATACCATGGTATCATTCTTGGTGAGGGCAGTATGCTACTCAGGGTCAGGGTCATATCAGCCTGGGCTACGTGATCAGAGAGCTCCTCCATGTCTCTTTTCATGTAGTCCAGGAAGGTACGGTTCAGGTCATTCACATCAACATGGGCAATGACAGAGTCATATTTGTACTTGTTCTGGAGTGATCTGAGTGCTTGTGTTATGTGGCGGATCCTTTCACCCGACAGGCAGCTAACAGTAACCTTCTCCTTGTTCAGCCTACTGAGTGGGACGTCAGTGTGCCTGACTATAGAGTCACCTATTACTAGTGTGTTGGGACTGTTATTTTGCTTTAAGGGCTGTGATTGCATGGCACACTGGTTTTGTGAAGTATGTGTTTCATGGTTTGTGTTGGAGGTGGAGATTACTTGGATGTCTGCTTTGGAGGTCTCTGTTGCTTTTGCAGATTTTTATTTAGAGCCTCTGAGTATGTTTTCGTGTATTTATGTGTGTTTTTTGCCATTGTTGGTTTCATAGGTCTATGTGAGACTGGTGGTGTGATGCAAGTAATTCATTGCATTCATTAATATAATACACCATTCTATAAAAACTGATACTTTTTGTGTGACTTTGAATGACAAAATAACTATTGCGATGGTTTAGAGCCAGCTGACTATTATTAAATTTTAACACATTGGGCAATAGTGGATTTTGTTCCTTTAAAGGCAGTAAATGCAATTCAAACTTATCAAGCAGAAGGCATAACTAGGCCAACTACAAGTGTCCGTATGCTACTATCTCAGGATGCACTTGCCACTGGCATTTGCTCTAATTTGCAAGTGTCTTAACTCTTACCAGCATGATCCTAAATTATCTTTCTCCCTCACCAACAGACCCTACATAATTACAAAGTCCTACCAGAACCCTACCTCTAACCCCAAAAACTCCCATCCCGTCTTTGACCCTAACCATCAGACTCCCATACCTAATGCAAATCCCAATTATTCCCTAAACCTAAATCTACACTTCCCTTCCCCCTCCATAAACCTAAAGTCCCTGTTCACTTCTTGACACTAAAACAGCATTAATTTTCCCTAAACCTAAGCTCCCTTTCCTCTCACTAAATCTGTAACTCCGTTCCTGGTCTCTAATTCTAAACTTGTCTTCCTGCTCCCTAAATCTGCAACTCCCCTTTCTCTCCCTAACTCTAGACAACCTTTCCTAAAGCCACCCTATACCTAAGGCAAACTTCACGATCATTACCTAAATCCCAGTTCTGCACTCCCATCCCCATGGCCATTGCATTAACCTTGCCCAAACTCGAATAATGTGTTTGAGCAAGTTGCAGTAGCAAACTCAGTCACAGCATTTGAGCTTAAGGATTAGCAGATAGCTGTATAAATTACAAGCTGCCCAAGTCCCTTTTGCAAGCTTCTTTCAGAGAATGTATAGAAGATCAGTAGGAACAACATTTGTAAAAGTCAATGGAGACCAGTCAATAACACACAATCTGTAGACTCTCAAACTGGACAGTTTTTTCAAGTGTTCCATTCTAAGTGAAAGGAAGTGTAGACTGTGAACAAAAGGTAGGGCTATTTTTTTTACCACCTGAGAACTTGTGCATTATGGGACAGACGTAGCATTGCAAAGAAATTGGAATGTCTGCCCCCATGAGGGCAGACAAGGGTGAAAAAATAATAAAATTAGGAATAAGTACTTATTTTGCTGCAGGCAGCTTTGGGAGATGCAGTGATTCATGGCAAGATAAAGATGTATGCTTTTTCATCTTTTGCCCGTAGTGGTCCTTTAAGATCTTCACAGATCAATAGCCTAGTAAGCCTAGTAAGTACCTATGAACCTAAGGACTTTAGTATTTTGTTTACTTGTAAATTAAATTTAGAAAGCTTAGAAAAAATGTTGGTGTACTAAACAATAAGCACATAGAATTGCAGTTTACATATTAACTTCATTGTGCACGTATTCTATGCTTAAACTTGTGTCTATAAGGACTTCCTGACCATAAAGTTATCACACCATTTTAGAAGAAAATAAGTGCTGATAATGTCTTCTTCATTTATTTCTTTCATCATTTACTTATGGTGCATTCTTAAGAGCAATTCTGTGATATTGATTTTTTTTAGAAACATTATTTGACAGAAAGAGAAAGACAGATTGATTACTGGCAGGCATGTGTCAAAAGCAAAGAATAATTACTAGGACATTAGAAAAGCTTTTAACTCCATGGTTCACTAAGAAAACAAGATTAAGTTTGCTTTCTTACTGAATACAGTGTGAAATCAGAGGAAAACATTATGCAATTAAAAACTATTTGCATGTGTTTAAACAGCAGAATCCACTTATAACCTTTTTAATACCACATCAGTTTTTATAGTCTTTATCTAATGAAGCAGGATTAAGTTACTTCTTAGTATGTAGTGAGTTCATACAACCATGGACACTAATAGATCAAGCTTTGACTGACAAAAGCTGATAACCTCTATGGACATTGTTCTTTCTGTAGAAATCAAGTCCATATTAACAAAATACCATTTGTTATTAAGGGATTCACTGCTATGTGTCTCCTAGTTGAGCATGCACATTGCTTTGCCTTTATTTATCAAACTACCAGTAAAATATTTGCAGCTGTTTTAACAAGTCTCTATTAACAGACAGGAAAATCTTTGCTATATAGATTACGTCTGATAAAGCCTTCATTCTTTTACTACCTGATCCATCTTGCCTATATCTTTACTCAGTATGCTGTCCATTTTCCAATATAATCCTATCCAGATGGTATCCACTGTGCTATCCAATATAGGATATATTTTTATCCATAAATATTTTATTTTGTCCTGTTACGTCAACAGAAGATCCATACCTTTAAAAACACTCCCCCATTTGGGTAACACAGTAGATTTTTTGAGCGCTAACCGTGACCCACTTCCAAATCTTATCAGGTTTTATAAAATTGTTGTCCACCTCTATGTCATGTAAAAGAGCCATATAATCATTTGAGAATATTGTTGGAAATAAATACAGCATATCTTATTCCTTGCTCTACCTAATGACAGACCTAGGTTTCACTCTCTGGCTTTGGAAGTGTTATGTGCTCATTTCTAATGATTGCTATGGTGCTGGAGTTTTCTTTTTAATTTTGAGTATTCATTTTACAACACTGCGTACCACTTGCCTTTTGGTTCGAGCATTTTCTTCCTTCTATATATATCTATCTA